>NW_009940390.1:0-296 GCF_000696875.1 Nestor notabilis | reverse complement strand
CTCTGACAGGGAGAGCTCAGTGAGGAAGAAGCGAGCAGGTTTGGGGGTCCAGGAGCGTTTCTGAGCAATGGGCTGATAGGCGATAGCCTCCCGAGTGGCTGCTTGGGCTGGAGAGCAGGGCCCAGGAGCGAGGAGAGCCGGCCACTGCTCAGGTGAAAGGGCTGTTGGAGCTACCAGGTGGAGTACAAACGGCTGCTTGCACCCAAGGAGTGTATGAGAGGGCTGCACAGAGTACTGGTGGTTACTCCGGTAAGTTCCAGTCACCCAGACCCCTCCTCAGAGGATTACCAGATGCC
>NW_009940389.1:9466-22980 GCF_000696875.1 Nestor notabilis | reverse complement strand
CCAACTCTTTGTCCACTGAGTGGTCCATCCATCATCTTGTTGTCTGTCCAGTTTAGAGACAAGGATGTCGTGCAGGACAGTGTCAAATGCTTTGCACAAGTCCAGGTGGATGACGTCAACTGCTCTGACCCAATCCATCAGTTCATTAGCCCCATCATAGAAGGCCACAAAATTGTACAGGTATGATTTTCCCTTAACGAAGCCATGCTGGCTGTCACCAACCACCTCGTTGTTTTTCATGTCCATTAGCATGGTTTCCAGGAGAAACTGCTCCATGATCCTGCCAGGCACAGAGGTGAGACTGACTGGTCTGTAATTTCCTGGGTCTTCTGTTTTCTCCTTCTTGAAAATGGGGTTATATTTCCCTTTTTCCAGTCATTGTGATTTTCACCTGACTGCCATTATTTTTCAAATATGATGGACATTGGCTTAGCAACTTGTTTCAGGAACCTGATGATGGATTTCATCAGGTCCCATGGACTTGTGCACATTCAGGATCCTAAGATGATCTTGACCTGGTCCTCCCCTACAGTGGGCCTAAGGTCTTCATTCTTACAGTCCATGCATCTGCATTCTAAAACTTGAGCGGTGTGGTCAGAGCACTTGCTGGTGAAAACTGAGACAGAGAAGTTATTGAGAACCTCAACCTTCTCCAAATCCAGAGTAGCCAGTTTTCCTGTTTCCTTCTGGAGAGAGCCCACATTAACCCTAATCTGTCTTTTGTTTGCAACGTACCTACACAAGCCTTTCCTGTTATCTTCCTGGTCAGACTCAATTCTAACTGGGCCTTAGATTACTTAACCTGATCCCTAGCTTCTCGGACAATGTCCCTGTATCCTTCCCAGGCTGCCTGTCCTTGCTTCCACCTTCTATAAGCTTCTTTTTTCCTTCTGAGTTTTCTCAGCAGCTCCTTATTTATCCATGGAGGCCTCCTGGCCTTCTTGCCCCATTTCCCATTAATTAATTTCTCCCATTATTTTTGCATATCAAATGAAAAGCTGCAAGTACTTCTCTGTGATGAAAGCTGCATCTGATGGACTTGTTTCCTGTGGTGAGTTGATTTGGCTTGTAAGATGTGAGTTCCAAGTAAAACTTACCTGATTTGAGGTTTCAAGAAGTCTTTTTTTCCCCATTACACAAAAAAGATGCAAACTTGCCCTATAGACATTTTCCTCACTTGGGCCACACACTCTCCTTTTCCCATTCGTCTATCAACTTTATTCATCAGAACTTCAGCGTCGTATCTGTCAAGCCAGATTGATACTAGCAGTAGATTTAACATGGTAGAAATTATACTTTCAAGCCTGCATTCAACCGCCTACCATCACCTGTTTCTAGTGTGGGAAGGAATATTGCCCCTAGACCTTATCTTTTAGTTCAGAAGGATTACCTGAGGTCTTTAAAACGTTTGTGAATATATAACATAGGAAACTCAAAGATAACTTCTTTTGGCTTTGCATGTGAGGGCATAAGTTTAAAGGGAGCTGCCCAGATCTGGCGTAAGATACAGAATGTACATAATATACAGGTTTCAAGATCTGAACAGCAGACTTCCAGATTAGTGGCAGCGTTAGCTCTTTTTTATGCAAATGATTTAATTCAGGATGTTATTTAGGTCTGCATTCTTGATGATGTTTCTGTGCAGACCAAATGCAATTTTCACAAAATCCTGATTTATTCAGATTTTCTGCAGTCTCTAAATCTAACCATTGCTATCATTCATAGACTCTGTGCAATTATACACAGATGATGAACTGCTGTGTACTGGCTTCCTCTCCTCCAGTCATTCATTTCCCAAGTTACCCCTTTCTTCTCTTCTGAGCACTATGCTAATGTTAATGGGTCATTTTCTTTTCAAGCAGAAAGGCAAAAGCATGAAGTTTCACAGATAAAGAATGTGACTATGAGGGATCTCAGAGCATTTCAGTCCTCTGACAGATCTTGTTCAGTACAGGAAAATGAGGATAAATGGCCAGATCATGGGTAGTCAAATTATCATTGTTACTCCACCAGCCTCTGTTTAAAAACTTGTTTCAAGCTCCTTCCCTAAATTCATACCATGCCCAAGACTGTCTCCTTTCTTTTGCAGTTGTTTTTAATAGGTGTCAGTCTATGTTCACAGATCCTTGCAGAAATACATGACACTGGCTTTAAAACTTCTGATTAGTCTGCTTTTTTCAAGTGATCATTCATTCAAAAAATGAATGGTGTCCTAACACATGGTCAGAAAGTTACGTGAAGCAGAAGGTTAAAGCATTTCTCGTAATGACTTTCTACTTTGCAAGCACCATGAGCCTAAAACAGGTCCCATCCCAAAGCTTCATTCCCTTGTAGCCAACTACAGTTTTACTGAAGGTCAGACGTGAGCAAAGGAGTGGGGAAGAGAGCATTAATACTGCTGAATGAAGTACATGTGATAAAATGCCATCATTCATATGTCATTACATGGCCTCCACTTACTATATTCTGATTCAAGCTAAGTTTACTGCAGATTTTAACCTGGAAATCATAGAATATCAAAAAAAGTATATTTTGGTAATCCCATCTTCCTTTTTGCAGCATCCTTAGTGGACAGGCATGAGTGTCATTTGCCTTACTGTCATTACTACTGGAAGATTCTGCTTGCCATAAACATCAGCTTTCAAGGAGATGCTGCACATCCCAGTTAGATGACTGTGTAAGTTTGACTCCCTGGTGGCTTGTTAATACAAAATAAAACTTCACAAAAATTAAAAGCTTCCTTGTGGATGCAGAACATTCCTCAGCCCTGCAGGGGAAGCACATTCTGCTTTCGTGTGGGCTAGGATGCTGGTCTGAGTTTCTGCTAAGTATTACTTACTTTCTCAGCAGACTGGATAGTCCATACGCCCGAGAAACAACTGAAGTATCCAAGAAAGTTGGTAGTCCATGGTGTAGTGAGATGAAAGCTTCACAAATCCAAAAAAAATCCTTGTAGAGAAATAGGCACAAAATCCTCCAATGCTAAGGTAAAGATTAGCACATATTTTAAACATGTTCAGCTCCTTCCATACCATTTATTTCCAGTGCTTTGTTTTCATAAATAAATTTCACCATAGGCAGTCAAAGACAGTGTCAGAGAACTTCCTTGTTTGGGACACACAGGTCTGTGTGGAAGAAATGATTGTTTTCTGATGACTCAGGTTGGAGAGGAAAATTCTTGATCAGACAGGAGGACTGAGCTGGGAACTATGTGTGAATTTGGAATACTTGAGCTCTAGGCAGCTTTCATAGTTTCATTGTTTATATGATCTTCTTTAACAAGGGCTCATAGAAGTAAGCCATGAAAAACTCAGTTTAATCCTTCTTTACCTTTATGGCTGTTTTTTTGAATATTTTTTCATCTTATTCACTTGGAAAATAATAATGGCATCTATGTTGTGGAAAGCAAAGTAATATTTAATAAAAAATAGTTTCTATTGGATTTTTTTTTATTGGAAAGACAGCTTTCAAGACTTATTCATCTAGGCATTGGTTTAAATTTCCTTTTTAAAACTATACTTTGAAAGAAAACATCAAGCCAGTACTCCATTAAAATCTCACACAGAGGTTTTATTCATACCTTATCATATATGTTACAAAGCCTGTTGCTATTCTTTTTGCTCTGCTTATTTTTTTGCTTCATACATGTTTCATCAAGCCCACTTCCATGACTCATTGCATTTAATAATCACATTCACATTACATGCTTTTCCAGTCATTGCTTTTCTGCCCTCTCTCCATATTCCTTCTATTCGTTTTTCTTATATCAAAAGGAATCCTACAAGAATTTAATTTTGAGTTAAATCTCTTCCCCCAACCCCTTAGGCTGTGAGGCTGAATTAAATAAATCCTACTAAAAGTAATAAACTACTCCTAGCTGTGACCTGGTGATATCGGTTGTCAGACTGTCAGAGTGAATGTGAGGACTGAATTCACTGTCACTGCTACTGGGAGAAAAAAGAATCCAAAAGACCATGAAACCATCAACATCAGAAATGTTATGTCTCAGACCTGAAAGGAGAGGAGCTGAAACAGTTAAGTGGTCTTCTGAACAAAAATATTTAATTTCATTGGCATAATAGAAATTACTGCTTTCAGGGTCAGTATTTGAGTATGTGTACACAAAGTGAGTATGGCAGTAGTGATGCAGACACATTCTGGATATTGCAAGGGAAATGATAACCTCCCCCCCAGACAAAACTCCAAAACAAAGAGAGGGAAACCTGAAGAATTGCCCCTTCCAAGCTCTCTGGGATACTGCAAGTGAGCACTGTAACATGGCAGAATTTATGGGTGTGACTAATACAAGGTGACAGCTCAGTTCAGATCTCTCTGCCTGTCTTTAGTGAGACCATTTTAATGAAATGTTTGTTTACTCTTCAAAAGCTGAACTCAGCTTGCAGGGAATGCCTATTTTGTATTTGTCTGAGTCTCGTTTGGAAAAGCTAGATATTATAAGTGCCTAACAAACCATAGCATTGGTGAGTTGGTCTCTTATGTGAACAACAACAGCTCAGAAAAGTAACAGCCACCTCTTCACTAAAGGCTGCAGATTCTTGCCTTCAGGATAGCCATAGCCATAGGAATTCCCAAGGGAATGGGCACACGAAAGGATCAAGAAAGATACTCTAACAGGGGTTATTTGAGCTTGCTCATGGACAGACTAGTTTCAGCAATTACTGTAGCAAATTGACATGATGCTGCCACCATTCCCTAAGAAAAAAATGCAGCTATGCAAAATGCAAGTGATGGTGATGACTATAGAATAAGAGAGATTTTAAGGGAACAACAATAATAATGGTGATAGGTAGCTGCATATAACAATAAATACATTTTTTTCTTGTCTTTCACCACAAAGGAAAAAAAAATTAAAAAATTTCCAAATAGGATAAGTGGGTTTCAATACTGGGATACTAGAAATCTAGGTGGATTTCCTCCCCTCCCCCTTTCTCTCTGATTTTGTCCCAAGACAACCTAAGTGCAAAATACAAGTGAAGCTGTGCTGAGCCCTGCCTGTAAACTCATGGGATCATAAATCAAGGGGCCCAACTAAGACAAAGAGTTAAAAGAAGGGAAAGAAAAAAATTATAGGCTTTAAAAGCACATCTTTTTCTCTAAAGACTGAAAAGATGTTAGTCAGCATGGCATCTGAATTTTTTGTGCGATTTTGCATGGGAGAAGAGAAAGATGCACAAAGATTAACTATAGAAAATAGCACCGCATGGGGTGTAACTGAATGCCTTAAGACTTGCCAGGACATTCCCAGCATCACAAGACTTTGCAGGCAAGGCCATCATTCTCTGGTGAAGCCACAGAAATTTTCCAACAGCTCTAGATGAGATCTGCAGCCCTGCACCAAGCTTTCCTTTTCATCCAACTGCACCATCACGTCTGTCCGCTCCTGGATACGAAAACCAGTCAGCATGAGCTTGCCCCATGAACTCCAGCTGTCCTCACTGCTGGGGAGATGCTTGGGTTGGTCTTTCTTCCCTGTCACCACATGCAGAGTTTGTGATTTCTCCCTTGCAACCTCTGCTGGAATTTGAGCGCAAACTAGGCTTCCGAAATTTTTTCCCCTTAAAATTCTACAATTTCAATGAGCACAAATCAAGTTCTGCTACTTGCATGAGGAAGTAGACAAATCATTTAAATATCATCTAGGTCTCCAATCTTAATAAAAATGGATGTCAAGATACTGGGATGTTCATTTATTCACTGATAAGAACTCATATAATGTTTATGGCAGTTAGTATTGGTCAAGGTAACTGCAGATAAATATGTCTCTTACCTTACTGGATTGCTAAGATACAGCAGTCTAATAAAAGTAGTACACAGAATTTAAGACGAGATGTTATAGACATCATTACATTTAATATTCTGCATGAGACTTACACATTTTACTGCTCACAGTCCCTTATTAATTTTATCACCATAATTATAAAAGTTACTATGAACTACAAAAATCAAGGAAGTTTATTTCATAAATATTTTCTAGTTAAAAAGATTATTAGCCTGCTAGTTAACAACATGACATTTTTAAAGAATGTCTTGTGAGGTGAGTTCCAATATTGGCATTTACTCTAACAGTGGTAAAATTCAATCTTTTATGCCGTGGCCTATGCTTTTTCTCATTTTAGCTTCCTCTATGAAAAACACTTCCTTTTTTTTTTTTTTCTTTCCCTGTTGCTTTTATGCAGTTCCTTTTAAGAAATCTTCTTTATAAGGCTTCTTCTGTTAAAATACACCAAATATACAAGTAGAGATTTATAGATTATGCACAGAAGACACGTTCTAAAGAAAATCTCTATATGCTGTTTGGTATGCACATCACAGAAGCATATGGACAGATAGTCACACTTTAGATTTTATCATAGAGCACATGAAAAAGTGTTGGTTTTTTGTTTTGTTTTGTTTTGTTTTTCTTATTTTGGGCTTCTTTTTCTTTTTTGTGTTTCTGAATAAAAATTATGTGGAAAGCAGAAAATTTATGATTAGGATATTTTCCGTTATCCTTTGGATTGTGTCTTAAAGCAGTCTTACTAGCGACAGCTACATCTTCACCACATTCTAGCTCAAAAAAAAAAAAAAGCACCTATACTTGGATGGCAACATCTTTCATATTTCACTATGAAAGTTAATGGGAGTTTTATATACAAAATCTGAAACCTGAATTTCACTCAGATGGTAAAATTCTCTGTCAACCAAAAATAATAGCAGAATTCATACTGAAGTAAATAAGTTTAAATGTCTTTTACAGTGATTTCCTACTCTGAGTAGCATTCTTACATACACTTTTATGAATAAGTAAAATATAAGGGTGATTTGAGCCCAGAAGTTCTTAAATGACAAAGAACTGGAAGAAAGTTCTATTTCATTTTCACCTTTATTTGGCAGTTTCACTAGTGCTTTCACATCATAGAAGTCTGTACTGCATTTTGCAATTACAGCATGCAGCATAGATACTGGGCAGCATTAGTTCTTTTGCCAGGCAAATATGCAGTCCTGCACTGTATGCTTAACATCATGTTACATATTTCGTATTAAAAAGACACAGTTGATAGCCTATGGCTGCTGAATTTCAACATTACTATGTGGGTTATTTAAGTTCCACCCTATAATTGAAAAATAGCACTTCACTGTTCTAGTAGCCTTTAGGCTTATATTTTTACTACTTCAGGTAACCATTTAAAAATAAAATATTCTGGGTTATCAATTCAATGAAGAAGATGACATGCTTATGAAAAGAACACTAGTAACTCAATCAGCAGGTATCTACCAGTATCTTCTTTTGAATATTCAGAAATGTCTTAACTGCAGCAGTTTTTTGAGCTGAACTTAAATTTGATTCCCCCTTAGCTTTTCTCATTCAATGCAAACCAGTTTGGTATAATTTTAAAATTCTGTATAACAGAGAAAAAATTATAGGCTTGTTCACATTCCATTCCCTAGCCTTCACCAGTAACATCTTCTGCTGGACTTATGTACTATTCTTCCACAGGTTGAGATTTTTAAAATGGCTTGGATAAACATGATTTTATTTACTTGTGAAGGCACTTTCAGACTTCGTCTTCTTTCAGACAGTTAAAATAAGCATGTGATAAAGTTGTCACCAGTACCACCCACCATAACAGCCACCATAAGACTAATCATAGAATCATAGAATAGTTAGGGTTGGAAAGGACCTTAAGATCATCTGGTTCCAATCCCCCGGCCGTGGGCAGGGATAACTCACACTAAACCATGTCGACCAAGGCTCTGTCCAGCTTGGCCTTGAACACTGCCAGGGATGGAGCATTCACAACTTCCTCGGGCAACCCATTCCAGTGCCTCACCAGCCTCACAGTGTATATCTATCTAATCTAAACTTCCCCTGTGTAAGTTTGAAGCCATTACTCCTTGTCGTACCACTACAGTTCCTAATGAAGAGTCCCTCCCCAACATCCTTATAGGCCCCCTTCAGATACACTGTTTAACATCACTGGCGGGGGGTTTTCTGTTTTGGTTTTTTAAACCCTCACTAAATAGTTACATAGCTAGGCTATACATCAGAGTATCTGATCATGTGTTGGGGTTTTTGTTTTTTAACTCGTGATTTGGTCATGGTTTTAAAACAACTCTTTGCCTGTTAGTTGTGATCAGATACGCATGTGTTTTGTTGGAGGTGCTTTATTTTGTTTCTTTAGCAGTAGAGACTAATGTATGGGTTTCTGGAGGTGATTAAGCTGTGCAGTTTCAATACCGATTATTTTTATATACCATTGAAATTTAGGTTTGAAGTACTTACCTGCAAAATTCCAGCCTGTTAGGGATGGTGTTTAACAGAATAGATGTGATAGGAAATGTTTGTCTGTTACATATATTCAGGTTAATTCACACATTTCACAGGAACGATTCTGAGTTTAGATCAGTGTGACAACTGAACATATACTTGAATCCCTATGTTGTTTAAAGTTGTGGTAAATAAGATACTCCAGGCAGATGATTAACAACATCAATCACCTGAATACTATTTTGCAAACTGTGATGGTAAAAATAGCAGGGTATGCACATACACTGTAAAGGGACCAGCTTTCTGATGTGAGTTAAAGTGGTGAATAGACCACTACCTCCAAAGTCTGGAAGGAAAATCAAAAATGTCAAATCAGAATCTACCCTAGAGCCACTCTGCTTATATCTTTACTTGTGTGAGAGCCAGATCTGGGAATTCTCTGTACTTTTATAATTTTTCTTCTGCATCAGCTATGAAGAACAGTACCTTTAAAAACTGAACTCCAGCACAGAAGAAAATTATTCTGAATACACAGATATCATAAGGAATTTAATAGAATTTGAGCCAGTAATAATTTCTGAGATTATTATTCCCCCAAATTTGAGTGCAGATTTCTTATTCTCTTTAAATGAAGAACTACTTTAGAATACTACTTTGATTTTTTTTTAAAATCTCTGGATAGTCTTGTGAAGCTAATTCTCTCACTTACATGATTATGGGTGCTGTTATAATCACTGGCACAAATTCCCTACTGGCTTGGATTAGTGTAACTGCAGAATTCAGTTGGGATATACCACCATAAACCTAGCTAGTAAGTGAAGGATGAGACCAAATTCAGGCTCCAATTTTTCAGAAGATTGATGGAGTTATGTCTGATCTTGCCTGGTTCTCATCAGAGCCTTCTGTATTCTAGATGTACTATGCCAGATTTATTGCCTGTTTATTATCTCTGGGTAGACTGAAATACAACAGGAAGGAAATGTAGTCCATTTTGATTTTTACATACAAGCTTAATTAAATTTAAGTATTGGCACATTCAGTTCTCACACAGACCTGAATAAATGTGAAATTACTCTAGTGACTTTGGTAATGATTCCTTAAATGTACACCAGAAAGAAAACATCTTCTATTGCCACAATTTTTGTATCATACAATACTCCTGTAACACCAGATACTACCTGAAAAGTATCTGACATGCTGTATACAAGTAGTCTGCTTTTGAGCAATCCATATTGTATTGTATTGCACAAGAATTCTGCTGTATGTTTTCAGCACATTAAAATAAATTACACATAAATTGAAGAAACACCATGCTAACAAAAGAGTTACTGTCAAAAAAAAATAAAATTGAATGAGGAGAACAGAAGGTGAAATGAAAAATATGTGCAAAGTTAAGAGATGAGAAAAGAGAACACAGCCATGTAAGTGAGCCATACTTAAGTAAGAGGTTATAATGTGTATCTTTCATTCTAAACAATGACTTTTTCTGCACTTTTTTAAGATGAATGGGCTGGAAATATCACACCTAAGTCAATTAAGATCTCCTTTTACTTTGTTCAACCTGAATCAAAGCTCCTAAGCAAGTATAAATGTATTGTATAGTGACTACAGAGGTCAGCGAGGAAGGCATAAAGTCTTTTCATCAGAGAAAAATGGTGATTTAAAGCTCAAGCACTTTCAAAGGCTCTCAGACAAAAAAAAACCCAAAAAACATTCTGTTAAAGGTAGAACAGAAAGAAAACCCAAACAGCCTCCCTCTCATTATACATCACAATCAAATAATCAGAAAGATGCACAGTCTTGGCTGGCTACAGCATATTCTGTGTTTTATTTTGGTTTTGGAAGAGCTAGTTAATCAGAGCTTTTTATTTTTCAGTTTCAAAAGCCTATAGACTCCCACTGACCATATGAATCCATAATGAATTAAGACCAAAAATCTGATTTAAACCCACACTTAAAGATAGTATTGATTATTTAGGCTAATTCCAGGATATCCAGTCTTATATCTGAACTTCCTTGGTCTAAAACTGCAAAGGCCACTTCCATATGCAGTGAATTAAACGGTTTGGATTTTAGGGCAATGCAAGAAACAAAATTAAAACATTGAACCCTAATGTGCAAACAAGAGACTGTTTGGGGAAGGGAAGTGGTGCTTGCTTCCTATTTTTCCTGGTTATGGTGGGTTAGATCACCACGGCTTTTCTTACATTCTGTTGCTGTGCCAGAAGCGTTCACCTTCACTATCACAAAGATGCCAGGAGTGTCAGATATTCACAGGTGGTGGAGATCTCCCATAAACTGGAAATACTTTTCTGTGAGTGTTCTGAGTAGATGCTCCTCAAATGAAAAAGTTAATAGTAGAGAGGCAAGGTCATTCCTTGGTGCACTTTCACCTGCTGCTAGGAACACACTAATAATCTGCAGCTGCCTAGCTGAAGATGGGAAAAAGGAATAAATTCAGCTGAGTGGTTTAGTCTTTTGTCTGTCCAGTGACCTCTGCAACAGCCAATAGAAAGGAAAAGATAGAGTTCATGTATTTGGCCACTCCTAGCTTCTCTGACAGGTTCAAATTCACAACTGGCTTTTCCAGATAAATATTTAATTCCGGTTTTTCTACCACAGCTTCTGTTTTTATGAAATCATTCTCCATGAAAAATATTATATTTAAAATTTGGAGGATAGTATTTAAAATGGTGTTTTTTCCACGATAGCATTTCTTTCTTTTCTATCATATCTATTCCAGATGCAGGAATGGTCCTCCCTCCATAGCCCTGGAGATTTGCAGTCAGCCCTCTAGCTGTTATTTGGTTGAGCATCTTATTTTCCATTAGGGTCCTTCTAAAGCTTCTAAATGAAATAGTTCATATTCTTACTTCTCTTTGTACGTAATAGTTGTTGCAGTTCTCCAGGCCTTTGCTTCCAGGTTGTTACTAGGGATCTCCTACCCACTTTTCTGACACCTGGTTTCCTTGCTGACTGTGTAGTGTGGTAAGTGACAGTCTTAAAGTTAAAACATAACACAAATACTAAATTATGAAGAAGATCATAATTGAAGTATGTCAGTGAAATCAAACTATGAATCTTCTTCACAGCAAAATTGGATATTTTTACCTCCCAGGTTTTTCATATTTAGTATATTCAAATAGATTGTCCGCATTGTTTTCTCCTTAAAAATCAGATTTTGTATGTGTTATGTATAAAACCCACAAGAGAAGTGGCTCTAAGATATAATCTCTCCTCTCTACAATTTTGCAGCTTCTAATCTAAAGGGAAAGAACTTTGCTCTTGCAGGTACTCATATTTTCTTTGAATTCAGATGGGAACTGCTGATTCCCAGAAAAGAATAACTAACTCCTATTTTGTAAAGAGGGGGTTTTATCCATTTACAGCCCTGGAAAATTGCTATCAGAGACTGAAAGAACACTTACAAAAGTTATTTTTAAAAATCTGACCACTTTATCATTCAATAAAAAACCACAGATGCCTCAGTGCTCAAAATATACTGAACTTCCCTCCAGTAGCTACATAGCATACCACAATTGGAAATAATCTATTTAAGGTGGTTTTTGATTATCCTGATCACAGCACAGATGCTGTCTATTAACTTTAGTGTAAAGAAGATGGGGCAGCTACTCACATGTTGTCAGTTGCCTTCAGTTTAGCCAACCTATTTGCACCAATGGGTTGATCTTACCTTTGTTAGGTAGAAAAGTTCATTTGAATGATCCCTGGTACTGCAAGTCTGAAATATCTTCATGAAAACTTTTCAGTCTTAATTTCATTTATATATACATATATATGTGACTATGTATATGGGTGTTTGTCTATGTGAACTGGTCTTTACAGAGGAATGCAATAACGGTATTTTAATAATTTCTACATTTAACAATTGTCTGTGTCATTTTAAGTTTTCAAACTATGAATTATTCTTTTACTGTAATTGTGCATTATTTCATTCATTAAAGGTAATATCTTCATTACAGAGTTCTGGTTTTGAGTCATTTCCTCTTAGACAAACCTTTATAAATAATGTACTTTTTGGCTTAGTTCCCAACTGTTTTTTCTTTTTCTTTTTCTTTTTCTTTTTCTTTTTCTTTTTCTTTTTCTTTTTCTTTTTCTTTTTCTTTTTCATTTTGGATATTAAACCATTTTTTTAAGCCGAATCTGAATTATCCCTGTATGTGTAAAATTAAAGACATTTCATAAGGAAAGGGAGCATATCACCACCACCACTATTGCCATCTAATGCCCTACACTTTAACCCTGAAGTCCTAACAAAAAATGAGTCCAGAACACAAATTCTATTCCTTCTCTCATGGCAGAGATTTGATCCTAATTTGTAATAACTCTAAGAACAAGCTCGTTCTTTTTCATAAAACTTATTTTTTATATGAAGGTTAGGGTTTTGTTGGGCTAGAGAGAAAGAGAACAATTAAAAAATCTCAGTGCTGAAAATTCTGCTTCTGAAGTGGGAAAAACCCTTCTCCAATGAACCTCTATCAGCTGAAATGAGGAAGACACTTAGGCAAAACATAGACAACTACACACAGCATGTAGGGTTTCTTAATAGAGTATAAGTTTACAATTTAAATCCCTTTATAAAATCCCTTTCTAAAATAAGTTAATAAAGAGTTACAGCCTAGGTCTCCATCTCACATGCGTGCCTCCAACAGCAAGCTACTTAAATAATACTCAGCTGCTCACTCACTCACTTCATTCCCAGGGGGAGAGAATCAGAAGGGCAAAAAGGAGAAAACTTGTTGGTTGAGATGAAGACATTTCAATAAGTGAAGGACAAAAAATTAAAAACCCACGCCAAATGATGCAAAAACAATAGCTTGTGCCCAATAGACTGCTGCCCAGCCTGTTCCCAAGTAAAAGTGACTTTGTAATAACTCCCACTTCTCTCCAGTCTTTATTGCTGAACATGATGTTATAAGGCATGGGATATCTCTATGGTTACTTCACATTACATTTGTCTTACAATCGTCCCCACCCAGCCTCTTGCACACTCCCAGCCTACACACTGTGGGGTCAGAGTGAGAAACAGAGGAGTCCTTGATGCCGTGCAAGCACAGTTCAGCAACAGCTAAAACATCAGCGAGTTATCAATACAGTTTCTGTCACAAAAGCCACAGTATTATATGGTCTGCTATGAAGAAAATTAACTCCATACTAGTACAATCTCTACCTTATTCCACACCATTTGCATCATGCTTAGGTATTGCATTATTCAATGTATTTT
>NW_009940389.1:0-9435 GCF_000696875.1 Nestor notabilis | reverse complement strand
TTTCCCTACCCTTTGATATACACACAGATATCATTTCCTTCATCTATGGACCATCTCCATTCAAATTTCCATTCAAATGTCCAATCAATTACTTTAGTCCATGAGTTGAGTTCCACCTGTTGTGATGATCATTCAAGACAGGATAGATGATATGCTGAGTTGGACTTTTGGATCATTGGTGCATTTGCCTAGTTCCTTACAAGGTTATTCCTCCATTGTTTTGGGTGACTCCTGCTTTGATACTTTTGGCACAGAACTATGACATCATACAACAATGGCAACATACATCCCAGATCATGGGTTATCTTCCCCCAGTATTAAATCTCCTTGAGATGCACATTGGATTTCCCTGTCCTTTTTCTTTATCCACCAAGTGCATCCAGGTTTTTGTGCAAAAGCCATCCCATGAATGGGTTTGTCCTTCTGCAAGGAAGGAGTAACCCGTACTTTCTCAGAGCCTTACTCACACTGTAGGGTCTTTGTCTCCTTCCACGGTGTGTAGAGGTTTTAAGTGGGCAAGACCAGATTGATTAGCAGATCCTTTAGTGTTACTCAGCCATGTTGGTTCTGCTGGATTTGTATCCCAATGCTTAAAGGTCCCAGCACCCATCATTCTATTGAAGTTTTTAACCCTTCAGTCAAATACTGGTACGTGATAGAGGATGTCGTAGGCCCATGTGTCTGTAAGTCCGGTAGTCAGATTTCTGGAGTTCTTTGTTGCCATGAGGCCCAGGATGGTGTTTCAGGCAGTGATATGTTACAAGGCACACTTCCAGCCATCTGTTAATCATTTCCACTGTTGTAAGCAAGTGGCATTTGCCTTGGCATGTTCGTGGCAGAGTGCCTGCTTGGCTTTCTTGATTATGGCACTTTTTGCATTTGCAAAAAATGTCTTCATCTCAACCAACAAGTTTTGCATTTGCAAAATATATGTGACTGTATTAATGCCCTGCAAAGGGATCACCATTTGCAGGACAGCAAGGGCAAGGCAGTTGTGTGTGCAGTGTCAGGCACAGCAATGGTGGCTGCTGTAATGGAATGATCAGGCAGAAAAACACCAGATGCAGATCATAGAGTCTTTGCAATTATTAACAGAGTCCTTACAGCAACATCTACAGGAGATAACTTAGCAGAAGAAGAGAAAAAAAATGTGTTGTTGCAACAGGCCTTACAGCAACACATTATGAAAGTAGACTTAATGAAAGTAGACTGCCCGAAGGGCAAATAGAAGATGTAGGGGAGCCTTCTGTGGTCCGAAGGTTACCCCTGTGTACCCACAGGACGACTTGCAAGAGTTACGAGCTTGTGCAGATCAGTGAGTGCCACAAATGTGGTTGGTAGTAAAAAGAGGATATGTGTAAGAGGATGACCAGGACAGCTGCCCTCAAGTGACTACAGAAGAGACACCTTATACTCCAACTGAATTGGCAAAATGAAAAAGGGATTATGGTGGGAATCCAGGAGAAATGGAAACCGAGTATGTATGGCGAGTTTCCCTTACAGGAGGAGACCAGGTTTTGTTAATAAAATAGGAAGTGGATGGGTATTGGGACCTGGGGTTGTTTTTAACAACGTATGATAGCTGGGCACCTTGGTCTCATACTGAGAGAGCTGCTTATTGGCGGGTGGTCTTAACGCATTGGAACGTGGAGATCTGCTGGCAATAACTGGGGATATTGATCAATTAGTGGAAAGTGTCCAAAAGACAGCTGGTTTACAGATGATGTATGGTTGAACGTTAGATCCAACATTAATCTCACCCATGATGTTGCTTGTGAAACTGGAACGTATGACACTGTTAATCCGGGGGTTGCCAGATGTCCTGAAGGCTATTGGCATACAGTTGCAGGGGCAAATTCAAGCCCTATTCCCCCTGGAAAGACTAACTGCAGTACTGGCGACATTGATGGGACATACAAATACTAATACCAATCCTAGCAGCCTGGCTCTTATGGGCAGGCACCTAAACGGTGGACCTGGGGAGAAGTTGCACAAGAATTAATAGATTATGGTTGAAAATATGGGCCAGTGCGGGGAATGTCAAAAGACTACAAAAATATTAGGCAGACTAAAGTTAAAAATGATGAGACAGTGGCTGTGTCTACCTGCCCTCCGTCTTCACATGGTGACAAAATGCAACTCTATACCAGACAAAGCCTCTGGGGAGAGGGTTGCAGGTTAGGAATCCTGAGAGAAGTAATGGATGATTACCAACTGATAAATCGCACAATTTGGAATTGGTGGCAGGGTGGCCAAAGCTGGATGTGCAAATTAAAACTGGGTCAGGAAGAAAAAGCAGTCCAACCTCCCCTCCATCACTTGATCTGGGAGTAGAGACTTCCTTACAGGAGTCGGGGACATAGATGCCTCTCCCCTTAAAGATGAGTGCGGGGGAGGGGTAATTTGGATGTACATAAGACAAATAACCATTAAAAATAAGGGGGATCTACTGCTTACTGCTTTGGTGGGTCCACAGTGCGTTCCAATTACCTTCTTGATAGCCACTGTGGCTCAGATTTCAGCATTAATGGTTTCTGATGCACATTGAATTGGTGTAGTCATAAAACAATCAGGCAGTCTGACTGTAAATGCTTTTGGAATAGCACAACAAGTTGCTACTGCACAAGTTACATTGTAACTGCCAGGAGAAGAAACTCCTCTTACAACAATGATGACAATTGGTAAATTCTTCTTAAATTTGTTGGGCATTGGTGTCCTCCAAGGGCGAAGTTGGCAGAATTCTGTGGGAAAGCTGTGGTCATTCGGAGTTGTACTGTTATCAGTAAAGTTATTGCAAACAGGTCCCTCCTTCCCACCATCAAGAATAGTAAAAGTAAACCAGTATGTTTTACCTTTGGGAGCAAGGGACGGGATAACTTCAGTGATTGAGGATTTAAAGGAGCAAGGTATAATCACCTCAGCTACATCTCAGTTTAACTCTCCCATTTTGCCTATACAGAAATCAAATGGTAGATGGCATTGCACTATTGATTATCGATGCCTGAATGCAAATACAGGACCACTAACAGCAGTGGTACCAAACATTGCAGAATTAATTGTCAAAATACAGAAAGAAGCACATCAGGTTATGGCTACTGTTGATGTTAAAGATATATTTTTTATGATATGAAGGCAAAAGGACCCTTTTGCCTTCACCTGGGATGGCCAGCAGTATACCTTTACACATCTGCCTCAGGGGTATAAACACTCTCCCACATTGGCACATCATGCTCTAGCTCAGGAGCTGTTCATGGTTTCCATACCCGCCGGTGTCAGAGTTTATCAGTACATTGATGATATGCTCATTAGAAGACAAGAGATGGAACCTGTGCAATAGACACAAGAAGCTATTATAATACAACAAAACTTGGTTTGGAAGTACCTGAGGAAAAGATACAGCATCCTAACACAGATGTTAAGTTTTTAGGCATTTGGTGGTAAGGTGGAATGACTTGCATTCCCAAGGAAACTCTGTCCACATTAGAAGAGGTTAAATTACCCGAGAATAAAAAGGAATTGCAACATGCCCTAGGCTTGTTGATGAGGAGGGCCACAATGATGATAAGAGGGCTGGAGCACTTCCCTTATGAAGACAGGCTGAGACAGTTGGGGCTGTTCAGCCTGGAGAAGAGAAAACTGTGTGAAGACCTCATAACAGCCTTCCAGTACCTGAAGGGGGAGGGACTCTTTGTTAGGGACTGTAGTGGTAGGACAAGGGGTAATGGGTTCAAACTTAAACAGGGGAAGTTTAGATTAGATATAAGGAAGAAGTTCTTTACAGTGAGGGTGGTGAGGCACTGGAATGGATTGCCCAAGGAAGTTGTGAATGCTCCAACCCTGGAGGTGTTCAAGGTCATGTTGGACAGAGCCTTGGGCGACATAGTTTAGTGTGTGGTGTCCCTGCCCATGGCAGGAGAGTTGGAACTAGATGATCTTAAGGTCCTTTCCAACCCTAATTATTCTATGATTCTATGATTCTATGTTTTGGGGAAAACACATTCCTGATTTTTTGATTATAGCTAGGGCCTTGTACAAATTATTACAAAAAACCAAGGCTTGGGAATGGAGAGATGTACATGGTGAAGCACTACAGTTATCAGGTTTTGAAGCTAGTCAGTATCAGGCTTTAGGACCTGTCCACTCTACAGATCCTGTACACATAGAATGGGGCTTTGGACAAAGAGAGATGTCTATACATTTATGGCAGGAGGGTCCCGAGGGTCCTACATGACCTATAGGATTCTATTCAAGGAGCTTTAATGATAGATAAAAACGATATACAGTATGGGGAAAGAGGCTTTTTGTGGTTAGTATTGTTCTACAGGAAGCAGAACGATTTGTGAAACAACAGCCTATCATGCTAAGAGGCCCGTTCAAGGTCTTAGCCCCAGTGTTGAAAGGAAAACCCCACCCGAAGGGGTAGCTCAGTGAGCATCCATAAGGAAATGGTATGCATAGATTGAACCTTACTGTGACACATATACAGTGACAGAAGGGACAATAAAACAATTGAAACTACAGGAAGAATTCACCCCTGAGCAAGTCTCAATGCAAAGTGTTATTACAGTTGCCCCACCATTCACACAACTCTACAATAACTGCTGGTTTACAGATGCCTCTGCTAAACAAGAAGGGAAAGCATGGAAATACTGAGCAGTGGCAATACAAACCAGAACAAAGCAAACAATAATCACAGAGGGAAAAGCGAGTGCACAAGTAGGAGAACCAGTAGCTGTCTGGAGCATCTTTTGTGCTGACCTATCCTTCTACTTATCTACCATTATTTATATATACACTGATTCTTATGCTGTGTTTAAAGGTTGTACTGAATGGCTATCTTTTTGGGAGAATAACAATTGGGAAGTGAATCCTGTGCCTGTGTGGCAAAAGAGCAAGTGGCAGGATATTTTTGCATGCAGCCAAACAGCAACAATTTGCAGTTGGTTGGGTGGCAGGTCTCCAAAAGCATGAACAACCTGCTTCTCAATGGAATAACTTAGTTGATGATATGGCACGAATTGCCACTATTGCTGTTGTAGAAGATTGGTACCATTTATTAGAATGGGTGCATGTAAAATGATAACATTCAGGTAGTAAGGATCTATACATGGAAGCACAAGCAAGAGGATGGCCTGTAACGAGAAAACAATGTGAAGCCTGTATCTCAGAATGTGGTCTTTGCATCACAAAACCCATAATCCATTAATCACCCCTCCACTTCATGTACGACAAGGAAAAGGATTATAGGATGCTTGGCAGGTTGATTATATAGGGCCTTTTAGGAAATCAGAAGAGAAACAATAGTAAGGGTTGAAATTAAAGCAGGAGTGACTCTGGCCATGTCTTTTGCTCATGCTATGGGTGAAAATACAATTTCTGACTTACAGAAGTGGTTTGGAACTCTTCCAATGCCGAAGGTAATACAATCGGAAAATGGAATACACTTTACAGCTCAGGTTGTGAAGGAATGGACTGAGGGAGAGGGCGTCTCTTGGGTTTATCATGTACCATGTCATTCCCCAATCAAATGGAATTGTGGAAAGAAGAAAAGGATTATGAAGGAAAATCTTGAAACCACAGAATGTTAGTTGCACCTCTTGCCTTTGGGAGGCAGTCATGGCAGATAATTGCTGGCGAAAAACTGGTTGCCCTAAGGTGACTGTGTTTTATCCCAAAGCTCTCTCTATCGTGTCAGTGAAATGTGGCCCAGATCACCCAAGCACACCCACACAGTACCCTGGACAACCTTAGTAGATATACCTATGATTGGCCATGTTCCCTTGGTACTCCATACGCCTTTGAACAAATATACCTGGGAGGCTAAAGATGCACTGGGATAAAGGCATAAAATGCATATGCAGTGGATTGTGCCCTCTTTTTAATTCTACTAGTTTTTAAAATGAAAAACCGAGGACAGTTTTATTTTCTTTTCCAGGTCGCATGGAGGCCCAGGCAACCATACAGAAGCTCTTGGAGACTGTTTATGGACCGAATTCCTATTGCATACTGAATTAGACTGTTTACCTGGCATCATTTTGTTTGTTTGTGCTATGTGCTTGTTGTTATTATTTACAGTTGTATGTTATACTCATAGATGACTGTATTGTTAAACATGAAGTGTGGTATGAAATTTTATTTTTTATGTGTTATGTTCTTGATTTTGTTGCCATTAGATATAGGGTTAAGTACTAGTTTTACAGTTGAATCAAGATTTTGGCCATGTGCAGAATTTTCCTCCGTCACCGCATGCTTGCTCATTCTAAAGGGAGCATGGGATCCCATCCCATGGGGCGCCTTAACCACCAACTTGACAAAGTTATGGAAAGTTATGTGGAAAGGAACCAGGAGGGTAACTGTTTGTTGAAATTCACACCTAAAAATGATACTGTGCAGAAATGTAACATAGCAAAACCCCACACTACTTGGGCATGAGAAATTATATACCACCCTTCTGGTGATGAAGGTACCAACACCCCATGGGGGTGTCAAGTTACAAAAGTGTGGAACACTCCTCAGAGAGGACAATGGGCATATATTCTAAATGCCTCTTGGTGCATTACTTTTAAAGGGAATATACGTTTGCCCAAAGATCCATTACGGGTGTAGATTACTTACGGCAATATTGAATATATGATAGAGGAAGGAACAACAAAAAATGGATGGAAATGTGAGGTGGTATATAATTGTTCTGCCCAGGGAGCCGAAGTTCAATGACTATTACCAGTCGCTCAAACAGTACAATTAGGTTGTTTGCAGGAACTTAGCCTCTCCTTTAAAAGACACATGGTCCCACTGGACAAACAATAACACATGGCTATCAATTGATATCACTAGGAATTGATATCACTGCAATAATTCCTAGTTTGAGTCCTATGGTTTGTCTCAGCAATACTGGCATATGGTCCAGCCATCTACCAATTGGAAACTGAAAGGCTTAATGGGCATTAGGGATGTTAACACTGTGCCCATTATGGCATAAATCTCCTTTGAGACTACAGTGGTGGGATTGTACCAAACAAGATGATTCCAATGCGTGGCACTTGCTGAGTACAGTGACACGTGTTTTGTGGGCCATTGAGGCCATATTTGCACCAGGGGTGTCTACAATAGAAAACAAATTTCGGATTTGTAATTTGAGCCTACAGATATAGAACCTAGCTAATGCCACTGATCATAGTTTTAAAGACATTAATTTACAATTACAAAGCATGCCCTGAATGGCCCTACAAAACTGGTTAGCATTGGATTTGTTGTTGTTAAAGGAGCATGGTGTTTGTGGCTATCTAAACTTCCAAAATAACACGTTGTGCACATATCCAGAAAGTTTGAATAAACAATTATAATGCGTCAGGGACATAGCAGCAAGCAGTAAAGCTTTGCGAGAAGACATGGAAGCAAACAATCACATGGTCTTGTTTTTTTTTAACAGCGTGGGTTGCGTATTTGTTACAGTCATTAATCACTGCAATTGTTTTCATTGTTATTGGTTGTACAATGCTAGCTTGTGTAAAATGAATGATTATGAAAACTATATTGAGAATCCAAGTAGTACACTTATATTGATACTGCTTCTCTTTTATTACTACTTATTTTATTCTCTTTTATTATCTCTTTCTCTTTCTCCTACTGTGACCTTTTCTTTCCACCACCATGGAGATCATTGTTGAGCCACGGGGTGGTGTAGGACTGATATGTAAAGCAAGTATTTGTCTCAACCATGGCTGTCTGTGAGCTATGGACTGTAGTGGGTGTGGTGAGACGTTTACCCCTCAGAAAGAGACTTTATTGCTCTCTGAAACAACTTGTGGATTTGGCTGTGTTGATTCAGCTGTGTGTCCTTGCACAGGGAGGAGGCTGGGATGTTTCAGTTCTGACAAGTAGATGGGAACATCCCTGCAAAAAACAAAAAGCGGATGGGGACATCCTTGCAGGAACAAACTGTATGGTCAGCAGATAAAAAACCTGCCGTCCTGCAGATTATGATCCTTTTGCAGGGCATTAATACGGTCACATATATTTTGCCAATTATACCAATTATCCTGTGTCCAGTCCTGACCTAGCACTCCATCCCAGCCAAATCCAGTACAACTATGATACATTAAGATGAGCTGTAATAAGTTTCTCATGCCTACCTACTCACTTGAAACTAAAAACACTGAACAGCTAAAAACAGTAAAACCTTTTCCATGGGGACTTAATTTAGAGACAATATTCAAGTTATAGGCCAAGTTAACGTTCCTGTAACAAGACTACAGTAGCAGTAAGTTTGCTGCTCTTTATCTTCTTGACATTACTTTCCTTAACTGTGATCTCAAACTTTCTGTGGTGTTTTTAAGTCACTGTAGATTAGTCTGACCTTATTTATTAAAGCTCCTGAAGAAATAAATATGCCTTCTAGGAGTTCTATGCAAATTTTGAAGTTATTCTGGGCCTGGTAGGTCTGTTGCAGTATGACTGGTCTGAAAGGAACATCTCAGGATGAGATTCACAAGGAGGGAGAGGTTGATAGCAGAAGGTAAGGGTGGGAAGGAGAAGACAGGGAAGAGTGACCATCTTCAGGCATTTTCATCACGAGAGCAGAACTATATTTTGACAGGCAGTAGAGGCACTTTTCCGGCAAAAGTACATTTATGCTCAGATTTTAGCCATCATTTTGTAGGCAGGAGCCCTTGGTAGAGAAAACCACCAAGGTAGACTGACTCTGAAGAAGGAGGGGGAAAAAAAAAAACTCTGAAAGGAGCATGTAACAGATGAAACCAAAATATTTACAACTGTATAAGTTTCATAGCTGGGCCTTCTTGATCTTAGGTGATAAGGTCATACATATTTCCTTCCTGATTGTTTTTAATTGCTGACATCTACAGTCCCAGTAAAGCTTGTGGCTACAAACCTCACTGCCTTTTCCTTAAGGAGCCAGCCAAGTGAACACTATATTACTATACAACATTCAGCATGGAATTAAAATGACCCTTTTGATGTGCTCATTACCACATTTAGCAGAGGACACAGGCTGTGGGTAACTGAGCTGGCATGCCACAGGTTTCAGTTTTCTCTTCCTCACCCTTCGCAACCTCAGCTTGTTAATCACAACATGTGAGTTGCATGCAGGCCCACTTGATTTTCTGTCCTGAAATGCAAAGACAAAAGGCAGAAAACAATCACCTATGAGGAAGTGAATTCATATTCAAGTACATACTGAAGGCTAGATAAACAGAGTCTCCAGATAGGTCATAAAAAAGAAGAAAGAGAAATTTATGTGTAAATTTTGCAAATTCAGCAGCATTTCTCTAATCTCATGTCTATCATACCAAGTAAGCACTGGTTTGTCTGTACTGGATAACCTCATACTTAGGCTGTGTATGGGTTTTGTTAAAGTTTTGTTAAGAATCATAGGTTCACAGAATGTGTAGGGTTGGAAAGGACCTTAAGATCATC
>NW_009940388.1:32899-99709 GCF_000696875.1 Nestor notabilis | reverse complement strand
TTAAACTTCATGAGGTTGGCATTGGCCACCTACAAACGTGTCAATGTCCCTCTGGATGGCATCCCTTCCCTCCAGCATATCAACCAAGCCACACAGCTTGGGGTCGTTGGCAAACTTGTTGAGGGTGCATCAATTCCATTGTCCATGTCACCGACAAAGATGTTAAACAACACAGGTCCCGACACCGATCCCTGAGGGACACCACTCGTTACTGGTCTCCAAGTGGACATTGAGCCGTTGACCACAACTCTTTGTGTACGGCCATCCAGCCAGTTCTTTATCCACTGAGTGGTCCATCCATCAAATTGGTGTCTCTCCAATTTAGAGACAAGGATATTGTATGCAACTGTGTCAAACACTTTGCACAAGTCCAGGTAGATGATGCCAACTGCTCTGCCACTGTCCATCAGTCCTGTAGCCCCATCATAGAAGGCCACCAAATTGGTAAGGCAGGTAATTGGTAAGCAATGCATGTTGTGCATTTCAGATCAAGGAAATTAATAACTTGGTAGATGAGTGGGTGCAATATGAAGATGCATTTGGGACAGAGACAGAAAAGCAACAAAGTTAGCTATATATGATAGAAGTAAAATGTCCCTTGGTTACTCTGGTGAAAAAGCAAAATACAGAGATATAGATCTCATCTACTCATGTGGAAAAAATGATAATGCCTTAAGTTCCATAAAGATCTTGCATGGATTTAAAGTTTGCTTTCCCAGTCCAGAAATGGACACATCCTATAAAATCTATGGACTCACCTTTCCTCTTTCAAAGGGGTCTTGGTGCTCCAGTGACTGAGAGAGTTGGAATACCTCAGATTTGTCCTCATTCCCAAACAAAATAATATGCACATTGGCATCAGTCCCTGCTCCCCTTTTGTCACCTGTGTATACTTTAATAGTATATTCTGTCAGATTTCTTGCTTGGCTTCTGTCTTTATGTAAGTTACTATCTCTGTCATTTTTTTGTTTGTCTTCTCCAATAATAAAAGTTACTGGGATTTCTCTCTGTATTTCTGCCTTATTTGCATCCACAAAAAGAGCTCTGAAAAACAAACCCATGTTTTTGTGTTAAGTAAATCATATGTTAAATAAAAAAAAATCCTGTGAATTTATGTGGGACATTTAAAGATAGACTTGTTTTAAAAATATCCATTGACTGAACCACTCTGTGACAGTTATTTTAATTCAATGCCTGCTTAGTGTTTTCAACTATTGTACTATAAAATGACTAAAAAATGACTAGCTTTACATAATATACTTACTCATTAACTTCAAATACATAGATAGGATGCTCCTTTGCAGCTTCTTTCAAATGCAATTTTTTAATGTCCAATTTACAGTCTAAAAAGAACGAAATAAAGTATAGTGAAAATGTTGTACTGCATGTCAAGGAATCAAGTAAAGTCTGTTGTTGATAAAACGGTGTCATTCCTACTGTATGAAAGCATAATTTATTAATTCATTTATGAATACCAACAATTAAATTAAAAATCCTGGAACCATTATAACATCCCTTATTTTTTTTCCTATTTGAAACCTCAACTTAGAAATTTAGGAGTAAGCATGTTCTTTGTCTAGTGAAGCAGATGAGTGTTGTCCTCTCTGTCCTTGGATGGGCATGCAGACAAGATTCAGCATAACTCAGGCAGGCACATTTGAGGAGGAAAAGCAGAAATACATATGTGGTGCTTCCTCCTCAGTGAGTGGTTGACAAAAGGGCTGGAGTTCCATTCCACATGCAGCACATGTGGGATCTCATTAGACGGCAGATATGAAGGAAGTTTGGCAACTCACTGTATACCTGTCCTGTTTGAAAAAGATTGCTCTCTGACTTATACTTCCTTTTGAATTTTCTGCTGGGGGCTTATAGGCATGTTTTTGGTATGCTGTCTGTAACACCGGCCTCAATCTCTTACCACTAGTTAGTCATGAAGACTATTAATTTTCTATTTTCTTCTATTATTTGTCCCTTCAGTCCTTTTCAGCAAACTACATCCTAACGTCTTCTACTACTATCCAAGTCCATGTAATCCTACCAATAGGAGTCTAAGTTAATAGGCTCAGGCTCCTCAGAAGAAACCCAAGAACTTGCACTCAAGACCTGCCTGGACAGTGCATGAAGAAAGACAGGAGATTCAGGAAGGGATCTTGAACCACCTCATCTTAAAAACCTGCTCAGATACTGGAAGAATGCATTAGAACAACACTCTACCTGAGCAGACCGGTCCTGCAGGGTGTACATGACCTTATATGCTAAAGAGCTTTTGTGTCTGGGGATTTTTGGTTCAAAGTCTTGTTCCAAACTAGTCTTAGTCCAAATAAGTCTAGGTACAGTATAGACACCCTTACTCATCTAAAGTGCTTTCTCATCTAACTGCTTTGGAAGAAGCGTACTATACATCTGCCCAATCATCTCTTCATTACACACAGAGCCAAAGTCCCTCCTTTGTGAATCTTCTTTTCAAACCTGACTGTAAAACCCTTGCCTGTCATGCTCTCTGTGGAGCCCTTTGGCAATTGCCATGTTCAAAGACTGTGTCAGACACATGGCCATAGTTAACTTTCACAGCTGAAACTGCGAGAAGCAAAAGTAGTGAGCTATATGCCTTGTTCTCCAACAGCACCATGTGTTAATTTACAATTAATTATTTGAATGTTCCTCAGTAGCATGATAGCCATGCTACAGGTGAGGCAAAGAGATGTTAAAGTTATGAAGATTTTAATGAAATTCAGTAACAAAACTGGTGATTGCCTAATAAAGTTAAAATCCCCCTCTGAATGTCACAGGGACAAAAAAGAACAGGCAGGGAAAACAGTGAAAATAAATGACTCACAGGAGGAAAAATTAAACAATATCAGTTTCTTATGTGAGTTATAATTATTCTCTTAGATCACTTACTTATAAATTGGATATTAATTGCAGAATATAATTATTCATCTTAATTGTCTGTTCTTTCTTCTATGGAAAGGAGTAGTATACTTTCTTGATGCAATAAAGATATAGCCTTTAGATCCAAGGATTTTAATGTGTCAAAATGTAGGATTTTGCTTTATAAAATAATAAGTTTTAGCAAAAATAGTCAAAGGAAATTAATTGGGATTTAACTCTGGCAGTAATTTCATTGTCTTTAACAGGAGGCTATCTGTGTGATTCACAACACTGACTTTAGAGAGCAGCAAAAGTACTTTACCTGTTTTACTGCTGATGAGAAGAACAACTTTATTCAGTTCTCCCAAATCAACAGCATCCACAGTAACTAGAAATGACTAAAATAAAATCATTTAGTATTACAATCTTAAACTATATTACTGAAGTGTATATGAAGATTTGAAAATAATATATAGGAATTACAAGAATAGATTAAAGGATAAATTTTAAAGTACTTTAAGACAGAATACCTCATCATCCTCTCCCTGCTGGACATTCTGCAATGACAGGAGAAGGGATCTGTCCCCAGTGTCGCCATGAGTACCATATATACATGCAGTCATATGTACCAGATTTCTCTCACTTAAAATATTTCTAGAAAATACTGTGAGATGATATGTAACCACTGCAATATCAAGCAGAAAGAGATTTTGTTAAGACTGTGCCACAACGTTGCACAACTATTTGACAATGTGGCGATGTGCAGTCACATGTAATTAAAAATTCAAACACTCAAAAATTACAGGAATTTTTTTTCTTTTTTTTCCCATAATTTTGTCCTGTACCTTTAAACACTGGTGATACTTAAAACTTTACATTAAACTAGAGAAAAGCAGCCTATGCTTTATGTTGTTTGTAATAGCACATTATGGAAAAAATACCAGTCAGATGCCGTTTTCTTTTTATCGTGAATGCCTAATAGATAAATGCCTAATAGATAAAATCCTAATTAGTCTGAGTCTCATCTATCACTTTCGGGATCTTTACGAAGAGTAACTTTAGCTGGGGAGACAAGTCCTTCAAACTTCATCATCTAAGAGTTGGAGAAAGAAGCTCGTCGCATGCAATTCAGAGCAGCTAAGTTACTGCTTTTGACTTTACTATGATGGCACACATCCACTGACTATAGTGGGAGCTCAGGAAGAAAGTTCTACCTCTGCTGAGGCTGTCACCCATAAATTGTGTTGTTTGTGATTTATGCAGTGCTTACAGTTATTTAATTGAAGACAAGATGACAACATCTAAACACCTTTGGAAGTAAACTAATACACAGGGCATCTGTTTATATTCATTTGCATTTTACTCATAGAACCAAATGATGTGACAGTCCTGAATATTTACCTCTTTTAATCATCTAGTTATCTCCTTTTTATTCCTGGAGATGCTGTGGTAGAAGCGTGTGAATCCTGACCTTGCAAAACGCTTCTGTAGAATGAAGCTCTTCTCAGAGCTTAGATCAGTGAGACAGCTATCCCATACAGGACTGTGTGTATAAACTGACTACCTGTATCCTTTGGAAGTCAAAAAGACAAAGACCAGGTAAAGCAGACAACAAGCTGTAATTATCAGCTTTCAGATCTAATGACCATCTAAAATACTGAGTTCAGTACAGGAACCACTTCTGTTCTATGGGCCTTGCCTGCTGCAGTTGAGCAGGTGCATGGAAAGAAATCCATAATGCCAAAAAGGTATTTAGTTTTACCTATAAAGGTTAAATTTAGTAAAAGCCTAAGCAGTAGAGGATATAGGTAAGTTTAAAATAGAAGTCAAAAACTGATGTTGCCTAAAAAACAACAAATCATGGCTTGGTAAGATATAAGAGAAAAGATTAAATACAAGGACTGCATGGAATATGGTAGGTGGGTGGTGGTACAACCAAGATGAAGAATCAGGAAAGAAAACCGTGTATTTGGTAAGGAATGCATACACTAAGTCTTGTTTCTTTGCAGAACAAAGAAACCTTTGTGGTGCTATTTTTGGCTATAATTCTGTTTTTCTAAACATTTTCTTTTTAATTTACTTGACCTCTGTTTTGACATTCTCCCAGATCTGAAACTTGAGAAGTGAGGCTGGACCAGCTCAAACCAAGAGTGAAAGGATTGCATTTGGAAGGCTTATTTGTTGGATCACTGTGTCAGAGAGCAGTGAGAGTGGGCCTGTCCCATGAAGGTGGACAAGACAGGAGCTGAGCAGGACCCCAGTGCAGGCAGTTCCCTCATGACCAGGTAACAGTCCTGTGGTATCTGCATGTGGCAGGCTGAGCTGTTAACAGTCCCATATGCAGCAAACAGTGAAAAAGATCTGGGATCCATCCTGGTGGTCGCAGCAGGTGGGAGAAGGAGAAAGGGACAGAGACAGGACTGAAAGTAAGGCTACAACATAGGTCCAAGGTCTATCCAGAAGGCAGCATCAGAGGGAGGACTAGAAACAAATACACACCTGATGTAGCTCAGGCATGATCTGAAATGGACACCCTGTGCCCATCATGGCTGAAGGTTCCAGGTTAGTCTGGCCAAGGCAATTAAGATCTATAGTCTTACTGTGGCCCTGACACACTGCAGTCAATTAGAGATTGAACTGAATGAGCCTTGGATCAGATTATACAGTGAATAGAACTGACAGAGTATCTTGTACAAAGGGCAATTGAAGGAGACTAATGTAGGCAAGGGAAGATGGCTAAAATGCTCAAATGGTAGTCTTTGTTCAGATAGTGGAATCACACCACCATAGGGCAAATGTGGGCAAGTAAGCTTATATCTCTGTAGAGTACTGAATATATTGGAAAGGTGAAAGATGAACGAAATCACTGAAGATACATATAATGATAACATATATGAATGATACAACTCCTTAATTTTATAAAATCCTAATGATTTCACAATCTTAGCGTGAATTATGGCTCTATGTTAACTTTCTGGAAATGATCAGCTATTTGAAAGTTGCATAATACATTTGTATTTCATCTTTTCACTATTTAATTGTTTTGCCTTAAAAGCTACAGTAGTGCAAAATTCACCTTCTGTACAGCCCTGTATGTGAGAGAAAGAGAGCGCAATATCGTCCTGGGGGATTCCTCAGGTGTAAGCATTTCAAAGGAAGGTACAGTGAAGAGGAACTATTTATGTATATAGTCAGCTGGAGGCCTCTCCCCATTAATACACCCAAAGGCACATGAGTGCACAAGCCAGATCTCAAGGGTCTGCACTGCATTTTATCAACTGTGTTTTGATGGTTTCAACTAGCCATTAGTATAGGCTTCATCACAATCCCAAATACAAAATAAGGAAAAGATAACTAAGATGAAATACAGAGGCACTCTATGAATGACAGAGCTGTATCTGAAATTGAACAGTACATGGCTTCTGGTTCAGGTGATTACGATCAGCCATACTCTGTATCAATTAACACAACATTGGGTTTGCTTTTAGCTGAGAAAAAGAAAACCAAGAAGAAAATAAATTATATTTAGAGAGTTGACAGAAAAGCAGATAGATCTGTTTTGCACCATAAATTGCAAGTAAGTTTGTGTGTAAAGGATCCCTTTGAACTGCACGTATGCCACCTGCTGTGGAGCTGCTTAGAGCTTTCTTGGATGTAAAATGGCAAAGATTTGGGGGAATATGTTTTTTCACTGTCCTATTTTTTTTTTCCTCACTGTGGTTACAAATCACTCCTTGAAGACTTCTAAAGCATGTGTTGGAAGAAATAAATGCAACAGAGATAAGCTTTTTGTTTGTTTTTTCTTTTACCTAAGCACATAGGTAATATAATCCCTATTTCTTTCTTTTTGAGATTTTTTTAATCTCTTGATCTCGAAGCATTTTACAAAGAAGAAACCATTACCAAAAAAACCAAAAATGAGAATTATTTTTTTAACCAAGAGATCAGTGATAGAGCCAGAGTCAGAGCCAAGGCCATCAGGGTTCCAGGCTCAGTGGCCATTTATCACCCACACTGCACCTCTCTCTCACCATTTCAGTGTGCTAGTAACATATCCTAAATATTTCTGCATGTGACAGCAATCAGGCTTTTGCAAAGGGCATACTCATGTGCTTTACGTTAATCTGAAGGTCCTCTTTGTTTCAATCTTGTGTATGATGGAAGCCATTAAGCCCATACAGTACAAGTCTTGAAGCAAAAGTAACAGCTCTAGGCAATATAAAAATTAAAGCCCTGTTAATTCTACTGAAATTACTTGCATGCTTATATTTAGATACATGCAAACACCTCACTGAAACTGAGCCATAAATTCCAGTCCAGAAGCATATTGGGATTGTTCATTTAACACCTACTTCAGCTCACTTTGGATGAGATGACTTATTCTTCACCCAGGAAACTCATTTGTTTTCTGCATAAAACTCAGGCACAAATAACTTAAATATTAAGTATCATTATTTAGTGTGTTTATTAAATTGAGAACTGTTCTGTCATATGGTGGCATTCAGTAAGCATTAGAAAAATATGGAAGATATAATGGATTTTAGATGAAAGGGTTTCTTTTATTTTGTTTAACAAAGGTGACATTCGTAAGAAAATTGCTGAGCTAATTTTAACAGGCATAAATATTTGTAGTGTATAAAAGTAATAAAGCTGATGCTTATATGTAGCTTTGAGCTGTTATTTACTGAAAATCTTTGGAATGTGCAAACAAAAAAAAATCACTTAATAGTGAATGAGCTATAAAAATCCTATTGTTAATGTCAGTAATGTGAGCAGCTGAGAACTAAATAAAGGAGAGTAGAAATATTACAATATTGCAAGAAAGGTATATTCTTATAAACTGTTCTTTGGAGCATACAATAATGTTTCTGTGCAACCAATGAATATTGCATTTCCCACTTTATGGTACAAAAATTAAGCTGAGTGGGTAGTATTTTCCTTCATACATTTTAAATTCTTATCCAGACTTTATGAATCATTAAATAAAGACAATAAAATTTTCTGTTTTGATAAAGGTTTCAGTTGTCATATTAGGACATGTTAACCCCCTGGATCACACTACTGCTTTAAAGTAAATTTATACCTACCAGAAAGTGCTTCTTTTAATGGCCACTCTATAGGGAATTCAATCCATCTGTCTCCATTAAAAGAAAGAGGAAGTATTTTATTTATGGTGAGACAAAAGGTATCCAGGGTTGATGTGTTCTGCATTTTCAAGTAACAAGGAGACAACTGGGATATGCTGTTTTCCAAACTCTGGAGACCAAGTCTCACTTTATAAAGTGTTCCCAAATCAAATGGTAAGTGTATCTAGGAAGCAACAAAACAAGGAGTTAACATCCAAACAGAGATATATAGATATATGCATAGCTAATTTACAGGAAGGGAGGAACGGTTCTTTAAAGGGATCAGCATGGACCTCGACCTATTTGCATCAGTCTTGGTCCTAAAAGCCCCACTGAGTTCAAAGGTGGCAGAACCAGGTTGACTGTAAGCACTTACAGAACTATTAGCTTTATAGTCTAGGGACATTCACTGTAATTATTCTATCAAATTCAAATTAGATGCTGCACTGATTTCTAAATGTGCACATTTACTGTTAATGCCATTTAAATTGATATGCATTCTTAACTATGACTATTTGTTGTCAAAAAAAAAAAAAAAAAAGAATAGAATATCCTTGATCATCATGAACTTGAGAAAGCCAAAAATTAAAAATGAAATCTAGTATGTAACTGAAAATTTCAGTTCTGCTTTTCTGGAGTATTTGAATAATAATGTCTGCAATATTTACAGCCCTACATGATTATTTTTCTCTAAAAGGAAACTCAAAATTTAAATATAGACAAATGTATAGATTATTTTACATCATATGTTATTTGGTTCTTAGCCTGATGTTCCACTTTGTTTTCCATGGAAACCAGATTCGACTTGCCGTTGCTTCCATAAAAAACCATAACCAACTTGGATAAATTTTCTGACAACTTTTCAAAGTCTGTATGTATTTCTTCTTGATGTTTTGTGAAATAAATCCTCCATCTGCCTTCTAAGCAAATAAAATAAGGAAGATAAAAAGAAAAAAAATAAAGATTAAAGATGTTCCTGTTTTCCTATGTTACCCAGGGTACCTGAGAGAAAATTCCTGACATATCTTAGTCTACATGGGGAGCACTAACATATAAGCATTTCATCTGGGTGCTGGTCAGCTCCCTGCGTATATTTCCATTTCTTACTGTTACAAAGGGGGAAATATTGTCAGTACTAGTAAGTGTAATGATGTATTGTGGTGAAAATATTCTCACATTATTATTTCAGAACTGATGAATAAAACAATTGATGTAATGGCAGAAGAAGTACCTGAATTCATTTGCTCTTTTCCTAAAGGCCAGGCAGAAGTGCTCTTTCTCTCCTGAATTTCTAATTAAAAAAAAGATTGAAGACCAAATTAATACTTTTGTAGAACAGTGTCTAAATGATAATAAATGCCTGTATTCATCTCTAGTGAGGCAATTGACTATTATATTATTTAGATTAAAGATTTAACTAGGAAGTGTACAATGTGATTTTCTACTTAAGCATCATCTCCTACATATCATCCTATTTAATGAACTGACTCTAGAGCTAGCTTTTTATTATGAAATCGCTGTGATGTGAAGATTCGAGTATTTTTCATTTTAAATCATTTCTGTTTCATTTGTACAATTTATGCTCTAGATATATCAGACATAAGTGGATTTATTTAATGCCCATTTTAGCAGCTGATGTTCCTCCCACTGCTATCATCTCCTACTGATTTCAGTGGGATTTGTTATAGACCAAAACTACTTGCAAACACTAGATAGAGGCCTGAACTAAAGATGAAAATCCTTATTTTGAGAACACAACCAAGTATGGATTTGTCAATTATTGTATAATAAACCTCACAGGAACACTTTCTTCTTTTACCAAATCAATGCATTCTAGTAGAAACAGAATCTTATATATATATAACCTTAAACACATTAAATATTCCCATATTTTATTCAGAAAAGTCCCAATATACAATCTAAAAGAAAGCTAAATTATTTGCTTTTGCACCATAATAGCTTCCTCTTTTTCTCTCCAGGTTTCAAATGATCTAAAGTTAGAGATGGCAGAGCAGAGGAAATGGATTGCACTGCAGTTCTACTCAGTGTCAATAGGCTATTACTGGACACGCACCATCATGCAAACTTAACTACAACAAGCAGAGATGACCTCGTAGTCAGGAGGAAAAAGAACTAAAATATTTTCTGTAATTTAAGGATTCATCTACACTCTCTATTTACTTCTTTCAGGGGTAGGATCATAAGAAATATATCAGCCTTAAAGGTGCATACTGGGCTTTGGTTACCTACTGATCTGGTTGGGGTGTGCTGTGCACAGCAGATGTTGCTTGTATTGAAACCACAGCACAGGGAGGTAGGGTGCACATTTCCTTCTTGTCTTGACAAAGACTGCAGTCAGTCACAGGCAGTGTGGTCAGGTCAAAACTGCTCCTCTGTGGACTGATTACCCACATGGTGCCCATTAAAAGTATGTCCAATTTCTGGCAAAAGCTGTCCAAACAGCGTGGCACAAATAATGTAAAACAGTCTTCTACATACAATGGAGGCATTTTCTCCACTGTGTAAACATAGTTTGCCCCCACTGTTTGCCTTATTTTCACTATGCCTAGCAAGTAGCCAGAAGATGTATTTGAAGCTTAAAAAATTGTTTGTAAGTGGCAAAGTAGAAGACTTGGAGAGGCAGTAGTTTGTAAAAGAATAGGCCAAATTATGAGCCATTTATGCCACTGGAAATCTGGAGTAACAAAGCAGAAATTATCTTCTGGAAAATAGTGGTTATTAAACAGTACTAAAACCCAACAGTGTTCAGACACACTAATTTCCTATACAATGACAATGTTCTACCAAAATATTTTAAACCAGAACATGTTTATAGAAACAAATCACATAGCTGCATTCTGCAGTTTTGTATTAATTTCTTAGCAATTAGTTTGAAGATAGTATTGACCTGTGGCATTCAGAGTTACTGAGGCAAATCTTTTTCCATCGCGTCTGTCTTTTAGCCATGTTTGAGCCATAAACAATGTTTCTGTCCCTGAAGCTGCTGACTCTTTCACAATAATCTTCTCCAGAAGCCAGTCAGAGCCTTTCCCTTTTTCGACCACTACCTCTTGCAAAGTCCCAATGTCAACTGCTTCCATTTGAAAAATATCCACCTGGAAAATTCAGATTCAAAACCACATATGGAATGAGAACCGTCAAATGAAATTAACAGCATGTATTGAAATATGAAAATACTTTTTTTCATTAGTTTAATAAATACCAACAGAACCAGAGATTACAAGTTTAAAGATGCTAAACACCTGCATTAAGCAGTATTCCTTTTGTGGTTCTGCAATTTGCTGCTAAAACACCTGTTTCCCCACAAAGATTGATCAGTTTCTTCTGCTCAATTCCTGAGTGATTCTCCTTCTCAAATTTCACACTTAATGATTTACAGGGGTACCATTCTAAACATTTCTTGCTCTCAACAAAATAGACCCCCAAGGCTCCTGTTTGAGGGATGAAATGCAGGGAGTGGTAAGGATAGAAGTGAACATCACAGAGCAGTATTTTATTCTCTTAGAAAAGAATGATAAACTTGCTCCCAGATTTGAATTAACTTGTAGGATTCATTTTAATAAATGTAATTGAAATTAAAGAAAAATAGCAAAGTTATGTTTAAATAGGTTTTACTATTCTCTGTCAGTTAAAAAATCCACAATAGTTTTAAAATGTTTAGAACACTGAAATGCCTAAAGAAAATGGTGAGATGTCAGACATGAAACATTTTCACAATATGTGATTTTGGCTTTTTGTGGGTCCTACACCTACTTAATCAGCTGGAAACAGAGATTAATTTCTTGACATAGAGATCTTCCACCTGTTTTGCTTTATGGATTTATGAGTTATCATCTCCTTTCTATTATGGTTGATGACTGGTAAAATCTAGTGTTAATTGTGACTGAATTTGTAGCATGATTTAAAGATACAAAGATATTTTTGAGGGGACTGGATTGCAGTAATGAGCAAAACCACTTGAGTCCTGACATGTCTTCCCAACATAATTCACACTGAAGCTGCTCAGCCAGAGCAAAAGGGCAGTAATCCTTATTCAAAGGATTATGAGAGATGAAACAGAGAAAAGCAATTCTCTTGCTCCACTAGCCACAGTTATGTGTCTTCCCTGGACAGGTTTCCCAGGTGAAAACCTGATGAAAGACTTGTCACCAAGACCAGCCTGACCAGTTTGCAACGTAATAAGATCCACCGTAAGTTAAAATATTGAATTTGAAATTGCAGATAATATTTGACCACCCACTTAAAAAAAAGAATCCCCATAAATAGAAAAGAAAAAAAAAACAACTTTTTTCTTTAACTTTTTTCTCATTTTTCATTAATATATGTACATGTCAATGTGAATGTGTGTGTTTGTGAACTACATCTTTAACAGTTTCCTAAAAATAATCACCAACGTGTCATTGAATTACTCCATGGCTTCTTCTAGACTGAAAAGTAGTGTTATTCAAAAACTACTATAGTGCATTATCTAACCATGACATCTGGACTGTCACCCCTAAATTGTAGTGTGAAACGGGAAAATGAGAACAGCAAACTGACAATGATTTTAAGTAAAAAAGTTAAAGAGGCACTGGAATAACTATACTTCCTTACAATGAGTCAAGTTTATCAGCTGCTTAGTGAATTTAGACTGGCAAAAGTGTAAGATGAAAGTGAAGGTTCTCAGTATATTGTCCTGTGGCAGCAGAGCAAATACATTGGGCTGAAATTCCAGATGGAGTGCAGGACTGCTTAAGAGGCTTCTCTTCACATTTTCCACAGTTAAGTCAAAAAGTTCAGTTCAACAGTGTTCAGTGTCAACAGTGCATTTATATTTTATTACCTATTGGACTAATTAGATTATTGAGTACCATTAATCTGAACTCTTAATTCACCTTAACTGTGACACAGTTTGATCACTGCTTTATCTTTATTTGGATCAGTACAGTTATAGAATCATGCTTGACTAAAATAAAATGTCTTGTTAAACAAAATGTATTAAAAATATAGAGGCCTAGAAGATGGGTGAAAAACACAGATAAACTCAAGTAAGAAACATACAGACTCCTGTCTCTGTCAGTTAATAAATATCTTATATTCCCAAAATGTGAAAATTTGTCTTAAAGATTACTGTTTGTCCTTGCAAATGGTTATGCTTATATTAATGAACAATTTCTTTTATTGGAAACATATGAGGAAGTGTTTGTCAGGTTAGAATACTTGTTTGAATAGATTTCTTTTTAAGAGAAAGTTTTCCAGATGATGACTTGATTTAGTGACATTATCATTGGTGTCTCCAAAAAAAACCTGTTGTCAGTAATCCACTTTTGGAAAGGAAAGAGTTAGGAGTAAAGAAAAAAATGCAGACAATATTCTACAGACTTTTAGGCTCGTGCTGTCTCCAGAAGAAGGATAGCTGGGTTTAACTTGCACTAAACTTGTCAGTTAATAAACTCTATTAAGCCAGAAAAACTTCACACAACATCAGCAAAAGTATTTGTTCACCATTCTCCCTAGTGGCAGTGATTCTGAAAGTACTTAATAGCTCACATGCAGCATGTACTATAACAGCAAGTTTGTGTGTGTGTATATATATACACACACACATATATAGGTGATGTGTGAAAGGTTTTACAAATCCTTTTTCCTCTGAAAATATGTATATTTTGGCTGAATAAACACTTGTGAAAACTTTGATGTTTGGTTTGCATTAGACACACTATTTCATCATTTGTCGATGTGCAGTTTTAATGAGCTCATTTTAAAGATGTAACATCTCAGAAATTCATAGTCAAGTTCACAGATGATTCAGCCATATAAGAAACTGCAAGTTGAAAAACTATTAACTAGACCAGGAATGGTGACAACTGGAATAAACTCACCTCACAGACAACATTACATTTTCTTGTTATGTGTACATTTGAAAATCTACATGTTGTAATAAGCTTTATTCTAATCAAGAGACTAAAAAAAGAACAGAGAAAGAACAGCTACTATAACTGTTATAGCTAGATGAACAGTTTGCTAGAGATAATTTATTTGCCAAATTTAATCCACTTTTCCCCTCACAAGCTATCTGCAGTCATATTATGACACATATTTCATAATAATTTTAAGAAATTGGATTGTTATTAATAATTTAGCTAATATTTTTGCGGATTAAGTTCAGACCACAGATTAGTCGTAAAACATAGAAAATTTTGGAGTTGTTGAATGGTCTTGTGTGCTACATGATACTCTATCTCTTATCTGATATACAAACAGTGAGCTAGTGGAGGCTTAATTCTTCTGCAAAAAGAGATAGAGAAGGAGAAACCACAGAGAAGATAGGTAAACCTACAGAATATAAAACTTTCATTTTCCCTTTGGGAAAAATGTTAATTGTTTTTTAGTTACTACTAGCAAATTAGGTTTGAATGGAGAAAAGTCACCTTACATACTGATAATAATACAGATTGTTTGATTCAGCAGAATTTATATTGAATTTTCTCAGAACAATATTAAAACAATTTGTGTGTATGTACAGCCCACTAAATTTTCTTAATTAACACTGTCTGGAGAAAGAAAGATATTCTCCAAGACTAAGCAGCTGAGATGGACAATGTGAGAGCCATACTTACTCTGTGACCCAGAAGAGCTGCCTTAGCAAAACCAGAACTGACACTTTTCATATTTCTTGGATAAGAGAATAAACACAGAAAAATTCCTTAAAAACAATCATTCCAGAAATCCTTCCAGACTATTACAAATTTAGTTTTTGATAACTCCTTTTCAGATTTTCTTCAAAGGTTTTTTTTATCCTGGGCCCCATGTTTTGAGTGTTTCCTTTGAATTTATGATGTAGTTCGACTTAGTAGTATTCAGTATGCTTCAGTGTCAGTGCTGGCAACATATCACTGTCTGTAGCAGTTGTAATAGCTTTTGTAACAAAAGCAGCATTTGAACAGTCATTGTGCAATATTTACCTTTATAAATGCCAATCATTTTATAGGCTTAGCATTGAGGCTTGGTGATTGGTTAATGACAATATTCCCAACAGAACAGAAAATGGCAAGTCAAGACACACCATATGCTTCGTTTCATCAGCCTGTATGCACAGGTGATTTCCCACACTGCTAATGTTACTATCATTTTAATAGCCTTTTATTGGAAAAGGAGTTAGACTGTCTAGATAAAGGACCTTTGTTATTAAGCTTAGCAAACTTATTGATTTGCTGCCTGATTATTTTGATCTCACTTCTTAATCTGAAGAAACTCCACTGAAAACAAGAGTTTTAGCACTGGGAGGCAAAATAAAGGCTGTTGTAACACTAAGCCTAAATCAAAAACAGTGTCTCAACACTCCTGTAGAAGCAGGCAAAGGAGGTGATAGATAAATAACTTTTGCTGGGATGTCATCCTTCAGACTGTTGCTATTTCAGTTCTGTTGAACTGAACTCATCCACCCTGTCCCAAATGCTTGACACATCACTACCTTCTCTTAGATGGAGATTTTCACCTTTTTAGCTGTGCCAGCATAACCACACAAACAGCTTCTCTCCAGCCAAATTTTGTCAAGATAGATGAAGTGAAAAAGCCTAGATTATTAATAATATTAATTGCTTAAACTAAATAAACATTCAGACAGCATAAATGAATGTCACTGTGCCAGCACACTGAAAGAGTGGAAACACTGGGTAGTAAGCAGCAGTGCTGAGAGGCACTGATAGCACATTACTGTCTTAACCCAGTTCAGTGGATGGATGAACAGTGCACCTGACTGTGACCTCAGCATCATGTAATCTGTGTTCTACCCAAACACTTCTTTAAAAATAGGTTTTTCCAGGCATTTGAAAAAGCCAAACCCAAATTTCCTCCTAAATTTACACATTTTCATAAATAGTTTTTTGGTTTATGTTAAATTCTCATCCAGAAATTAATTGAAAATAAATTATCTTTACATTTTAAAAAAATTAATTTAAATTACAGTGAATGCATAATTAGAGGTATCATCTGATACCCTGCAATTATCATGGTTTATCCATCTTCAACAAGATTATTGAAGAATAAATGATAGAATAGGGACACTAAAAAAGAACAAATAATACTTGCTCTGACCTCACCGTATGTTAATTTGCTTAGTATAACTGGAACAGAATCTTTTTGAAACAGGATTTGTATGTGTAGAACAGCAACAGGAGTAAGGAAGAATAGTGGTACATAGTAGTAATCAGCAGCTATGACCATTCAGCTAATTTGTAAAAAGACATTTCAAGCAGACCTCAAGTAAAATGCATTTAATAAAATGCAGAAGGACTGCTTACAGAGATCGATATCACCAGTGTCGTGGTTCAAGCCCAGCTGGTAACTCAGAACCACACAGCCTCACGCTCACCCCCTTTTCACTCCCTTCCTCCCTGGGCAGAGATGGGGAGGACAATCAAAAGAATGTAAGCACCGCACCAGCTACTACGAAGGAGAAAAAAATAGCTGTTGCAGCTGAACCAGGACAATGAGCCACAGCCAAATCTGTAATCACGCATTATATTACATGATGGAATTTAAAAATGAAACCAAACCAAACAAAAATTCCTGAAGACAGACATCACTTTGCACAAATTCAGACCGATCTGATGCAGTCTGATTGTTAGACTGATGTAATAATAGTCCAAGTCTGAGATCTGGTTTAACAGGCAAAGAATATTTTCTTCACCTTTAATAATGCATATGGTTGTGTAATGTTTTGATTAAGACACCATAATCTGGTATTTAAATTATTCTCAGGTAGGCTCAACCTGGCTGATAATGGGATAATAAAATGTCTAATTGTTAAGTCTCCAAGTGCAACTGTAAGTGGAGAATATTTTCAAGCACATTTCAGTGTGGTGAGGTCAGTCAATAAGCTTATGCTCTTTAATATTTCCGTGAGTTAACTGGAAGAAAACAAGATTTTAGAGATAATGCAAAAACAATTGTTAGTTATGACAGTTGAAGAAGCAGGGTGCTAAATTGAAGTGTGTGCTGAGATTTGTGAGTTAATAAATCACTGGAAAATCCACCTTCCAGTAAATCAAGCAGCCTAATCTATTTAACTTGTCAAAGGCATACTGATATGCTTATTGTTGTAAGTACCTGTCAAAGGCAGCAGAAATTTGGTGTGAGAGAGCTATCCAGGCTAAGAGTCAAAAGCATAATAAAATCCAGTTACTAGAACTTAAAGCTTGACAAATTTAGATAGAAAACAGTGTGAAACCTGAAAATAAATAAATAAATGAAAGCATATTTAAGCTTTGAAACAATTTTCCAACTAGGTGAGCACTTTATCACTGGAAGCCCTTCATTCTGAGTTACATACATTTTCTAAACTATTTAACCTGAATTGAAGTTAATTTAGTTCTTGCTGCATTAAGGAAAATGGTTGAATATTTTATTCGCTGAAAAATGCAGTCCTGGATTGCCCATAACTATTTTAAGATTTTTTGATAAATCAAGCTAATGAAGTCAGCTGTATTTCGTCTTAAAACATCTTGTTTATTAGAAAAAAGGACATAAATATGGCATAGGATTCACTCGCTCAACTTTGCCTATCTAAAATAAGCCTGTAGTCAGACAATTTCCCTGTAAAATCTTGAGAAGGCAGCTGGCACTCTCTGAGGATAATTAATTTCACTTTAAGATAATGCCCAAATAAAGAGAGAAGGTAATCACCTGGAAGCATCTACTTCACTCTCTTTCTGCAGAAGATGATCAAATCATCACATTAGAACAAATGTGTACCTTAAAGGCAACTAAAGGCCAGTGAGATGTATTTCAGCTTTAGAAATGGAATTTATGTAATTTATTTTTGAGCTCTATGTAGACAGAAAGCCACCCTTTCTCAAGTCATTAGTTTTAGTGTTAATTAATTTTGTCCAATTTTTAATTTTTAACAACAAAGTTTTACCTTTTTTTTTTTGCCCTGCAAGAATATGTGTCGTGGTTTAAGCCCAGCCGGCAACTTGGAACCACGCAGCCGCTCGCTCACTCCCCCCCTTTTCCTTCCTCCCCCCGCTCCCGGAGGGATGGGGAGGAGAATCGAAGGAATGTAACTCCCACGAGTTGAGATAACAGCTCTCCAGTAACTAAGGTATAATACAAACCACTACTGCTACCAATAATAATGATAAGAGGAATAACAAGGGAAAAGGACACAACCGCTCACCACCCGCCGACCGATACCCAGCCCGACCTGAGCAGCGATCTGGGCCTTCCGGGTAACTCCCCCCAGTTTCTATACTGGGCATGCCGTGCTGTGGTATGGAATCCCCCTTTGGCCAGTTTGGGTCAGGTGTCCTGCCTCTGCTTCCTCCCGGCTTCCCCTCCTCTCTGGCAAAGCATGAGACTGAGAAAGTCCTTGGTCAGAGTAAACATTACTGAGCAACAACTAAAAACATCGGTGTTATCAGCGTTGTTCCCAGACTGAAAGTCAAAACCACAGCACTGCACCAGCTACTAAGAAGGAGAAAAAATGACTGCTGTAGCTGATCCCAGGACAATATGTCAGAAAATCAAAATTAATTATTTGCACAGCTCTAATTCATTGGCCAGTGTTAGGCTGGAGTTGCAACAAGTATGAGGGCAATCAAGAGAGACTTTGGATCAGGGCCTTTGGATGGCTGGTTAATGGATCAGAGCATTCTCCTCTTCCTTCCAGTTGTAGGGAATTATGAGGGAAGAAACAAGAATAGCCAGCAGATCAGTACTTGGCTCTGAGCCTGGTGTCACTGGCAGAATTTGGGGGGTTTTGATCATGGATCAGTTTACACACCACCAGGCCTGCTAGCAACAGATGGGGTACACCTGTCTCAAAGGTGGAAAAGGATTTTTGCACAGAGTTAGCAGGGCTCATCAAAAGAGCTTTATACTAGATTTGGAGGGGGAAAGGGACAAAACCAGGCTCATTAGAGATAAGCTTGGGGGCAGCATGCCAGACAGTGTGCTAGTGAGGTCCTTTGGTCTGCTCAGCAGAGGTGGAGGGTGGAGATCTATGTGGCAGAAAAGATGCAATGGGTATTGATATGTTAGAAACCACGGAAGTGCCTGAAAATTAGAATTAGCGTAGGAACACGGCCTCCCCCACAAAGAGGTGGCAAGATCAGTAGGGCAGTTGAAGTGCTTCTACCACAGTGCACACAACATGGGCAACAAACAGGAGGAGCTGGAAGCCATTGTGCAGCAGGAAAACTATGACATAGTTGCCATCAGGGAAACATGGTGGGATAATTCACACAACTGGAGTGCTGGAATGGATGGCTATCAACTCTTCAGAAAGGAGAGGCAAGGAGGGAAAGGTAAGTGTCCAGAGCTTAATGATGGTAACAATAGGGCTCAGTGTTTATGGGTAAGAATTAGGGAGAAGGCCAACAAGGCAGATATCATGGTGAGAGTCTGCTATAGCTCATCCAACCAGGATGAAGAGGCAGATGAAATATTCTATAAGCAGATGAGAGAAGTCTCACAATCGCTATCCATTGTTCTCATGGGGGACTTCAACTTACCAGATGTCTAATGGAAATACAATACAGCAGTGAGGAAACAGCCCAGGAGGTTCCTGGAGCATGTGGAAGATAACTTCCTGACACCACTGGTGAAGGAGCCAACTGAGGAAGGCGCTCCACTGGTCCTGTTATTTATGAACAATGAAGAACTTGTGGGTGATGTGATGGTTAGATTCTTCCTTCACCATATTGATCATGAAATGATAAGAGTTTTTCATTCTGGGTAAAAACCTAGCCGGATGGCTAAGCCCAAATGGTGGTGGAGTTAAATCAATTTGGCAGCTGCCCACAGGTGGTGTTCCCCAGGGAATTTGGGCTCAGTTCTGTTTAATATTTTTATGAATGACTTTTTTCAATTAATTTATTATTTTTATCAATTATCTGGATGAGGGGGTTGTGTGTACCCTCAGTAAGTTTTCAGACAACACCTCTTATGAGAAGCTGCTGAGAGAACTGGGGTTGTTCCGCTTGGAAGAAAGGAAGCTCAGGGGAGACCTCATCACTTTCTAAACTACCCGAAAGGAGGGTGTAGCAAGGTGGGTGTCAGTCTCTTCTCCCAAGTAACAAGCAACAGGACAAGAGGAAATGGCCTCAAGTTGCACCAGGGGACATTTAGATTTGATATTGGGGAAAAAATTCTTCACTGAAAGGGTTGTCAAGCATTGGAACAGACTGCCCAAGTAAGTGGTGGAGTCCCCATCCCTGGAAGCATTTAAAAGACATGTAGGGCCATAGTTTCTGTTGATCTTGGCAGTGCTAGGTTAACAGTTGGACTTGATGATCTTAAAGGTCTTTTACAACCTAAAAGATTATATGATCCTATGATGACCAGACCATTTTAGTGTTCACTTCTACATTACAATAACTTGGTCAACAGCATACTCCTATGATTAATACATTTGGATCGATGGCATTTTGCAGTTATTTAATCATGTCAGATACACTTTCCATAAGATAAGGTTTTTCTGCAGTTACAAAACATTAGCATTCTAGATGGGATGGGATGTGGACACTGCATACAAATACTGAGTTCCTACTAGTGGCCACAGAACGCTGTCTCACAGTACGCTGTCACACAGTACACTGTCCCACAGTACACTGTCTCACAGTACACTGTCTCACATTCTGGCCCTTCTTAGTGTATTCTGGCACACATGGATTTTTTCCTGAAGTAATTTTTTTAATATTGCCAATGCTTAATCTGTGAGTACTGAAACCGAACACCAACAGTCACCTTCCACTGACAATTTTTGTATGTGCTGCAGTTACCATGGTACCAACCTGAGCAGTTGATGTCTAAATATAGGGCAGGAAAAAGGATATATCTTTTTAACAACTAATAGAATGAAGTAAATATTCACAGAGATTTTACTGCTTCAGTAACTTAGAGAACTTAAAATACTGTCCGCTTTCATCATGCGGAGATTAAAATACTTAAATATCAGTCATAACATATTCAGTTGTAGTTTACTGGCTTTGATGGAATTGATCTGAAAAAAAGCCATTCTCAAAGAGGCAATCTGTGGGTAACTCACAGCCATATGACAGAGTACACAGCAAGTCTATCAAAGACAATATAAAGAAGCATGGAGAATTTTATTCGCTGAAAAATGTTGGGTGCCAGAAGCAATATGGATATACTGTATGGATTTCACAAAACTGGGCCCTGTTTTTTCCAGAATATCTGCTCTGAGTATACTTTGTTCAAGAAAGTGTTTGTAGCAGGTAACATTTATCAGACCTAAAGTGACTCATGAAGTATGAATAAATACTATTAGGATTTCATGAAAGCTGAACTGCATGAAGAAGTGCGCTGAGATTGGTTTGTCTACCCTTACAGTTTTAGGAGAACGTCAAACAAGGCATCAGTGTCATAGTAATTTTAAAGAATACCGTTCTTGCAGCACTAGTTCTCACACTCTTTTCTCTGAATAGATCATGAGAAGCTCACCTGCTCTCCCAGACATGGGGTTCGCTACAGGGAACTTACCAATGAATTAATAATTTCACACGGACCACTTTATCACTTATTCATTACTTTGTTCAGCCTGGAGAAAAGGATCTGGGAACACCTTAGAGCAGCTTCCAGTACCTTAAGGGGCTGACAAGAAATCTGGAGAGGGACTTTTTACAAGGGCATGTAGTGACAGGACAAAGGGGAAAGGGCTTTGAACTGAAAGAGGGTAGATTTAGATTAGATATTAGAAAAAATTCTTCACTTATGAGGGTGGTGAGACATTGGAGCAGGTTGCCCAGAGAAGCTGTGGCTGCCCCATCCCTGGCAGTGTTCAGGGCCAGGTTGGATGGGGCTTTGGGCAACCTGGTCTAGTGGAATGTGTCCCCACCCATGGCAGAGGGATTGGAATTAGATGAGCTGTAAGGTCCGTCCCAACCCAAATTATTCTATGATTCTATCATCTACCAGTTTTCTGATTGTTTCACAGGTCTAAAGACTTTAGAAAGACACAAAACAGCCTTTCAGATATAAATTATTTCAGTCTTTTACTATCATGCAACTCAGCTCATGTAAATAAAAGATCTGTTAAATGAAAGAAGCATATCTCCAATCCACTGCAAATTCCCCTGAATATTTAAACATTTTTATGTATTTCTTCATTGCTAAATTGTTGTTTGTGGCAGCCCTGACATTCTGTGAGATTAACACCATATTTTGATGTGATTTCTAACAGAAACACTGTTCCAGTTCACTAGCTGTTACTGTATAGTCAAGGGAAAAATTATTGCAAGGAAAAGCACATTTTAAAATGTCAGAACAACTGTTAAGATTCAGAAGGCAGATTCTGTCTGTTATACTCCAAAATCCCCTAAACCACCAAGTCCAGACTCTCTGACTGCAGGGGTGCTTGGCACAATATGTGATTGGGCTGGTATAGAAAGAGGCGCTCTACACTTGAGAGTCTTTTTGGAGAATATAAGTAAAGGGAAGAAAACATTGGGAAATTTCCAAAACATGTCATGAACAAAATGTTGCTGCAAACTCAGGAGTCTTGCTTGCAGAATCAATTTATGCTTTGTCAATTAACCAAATTACTTTATTTTCACTGAACAAGGAGTAAAACAATACTTTTCTGTGTTTCTCTATTACTTATCTACAAGCAATTTCTTTTTAGGGCCCTAAAATATTGCTATGATGATATCTACTTTTAGAAATATAAGGATACTGTGTCACATTCACACGCTGCTTCTATAAAATGTCAAGTAAGCAATGAAGAGATAGGTACATGCTAGTTCTGCCCCTTACTCTCTAAAACAGAATAATTCTGCGCCAGATTAAAATGGAAATAAATACTACAAAAACACCCTTCAGGTTATGAATCTTTGTAGTTCATTTCTGTTCTCTTAGGCAACATTTCTGGATACGCATCCCTGGTCCCTCTTCGTTAAAAACTACCAGTCTGGAAAACAGATTGCTCACTTGTGGAATTCTGATTTAAGGAGAAATTTACATTAAACTAACTTTACTTCATAATGACAAAAGGACTGCAGCTCTAAAATCCAATTAAATCAGGTTATCAATAAGCCACAACCTGAATTACAATATTAGGGAAGACAAATGTGCCTTTATCTAAACTGAGTACCTTCATACACAAGTATTTAGTCCCTTAAAAATAAAGATTTAAACTCTTCCCCTTTTCTTATGAATAAGCATTTCAAGCAGGTAAAATCCAGTAAGATAATGACCCTCTTCAACTCCCACTGAATTAATGAGGCTGGAGGTAGTTAGGAGATGAGCTCCTCCTAATCCTACATATCATACCTCTGCTTTGGTTATCAATCTAAGCTGATTTGCAAGCTTGCTTCCTTAGAGAAATTCTCATTCATCTGTCAGCCAACACCAGCAGAAGGAAATAGTTACTGATTGGTATTTCCAAATGAGGGACAGGTTAGAATACCATATTCACAGTATTCACTGAGATTTCAGGAAGGTAGAAGAGTACACACACTATAAGAAAGACAGGTAGCACTGTCTAAAATAAAATATGGTCAGCATTTCTGGTTGTAAGACACTGGTGTTTCTTCTTCTAAACTTTAACTCAACATTTCCAACTCAAATTTTCTGTAACAGATGTTTGTTTCAGAATCTTAAATTGTTTTAATACTCAAATTTGTTTTCAAATAGAGACCCACAGAAAATACAAACACTTTGTTTATTCCATGTTTAAAGCATCCAGTGACCTTTTTAGCTGAAAATTTCATTCCTTCTTTCAAGAGCTTACAACAGGGACTAGGTTTTTTTGTCAAATACATGCATCTTGCTGTAAATCTGTCCCCTATTTCTACAGCACATTCAAAAATTAAATTCTCTCTAATTTCAGTTGATACTGACAATGTTACAGGCAAATGCATCTCTGGCAGCTATGCTGCTCTTTCTCTGGTCTATGTCTATGAGCTGCAAGACTCACACCTGCCCAGTGAGGGAATAACCATCTTGGTAGACCTAAGAAAAATATAGAGGGTAGCAGCTCACTGTCTGGAGGGAGATCAAGAGCCAGAGTGAGGGGTAGACTGATAGTGGAATGGCAATAGCCAGGGAAAGGAGTCTTAGCCTGAAGAATGGGAAGAAAAGAGTTATTAAAGGAAATCGAGTCTCTCTTTAGCTCTATTGTGAAGCAAATACACAGGAAAACCACTGGCATGTCACTAAAGACCATCAATATTGGCAAAATTGAACCTAAAAGCACTTGATACAGTTGCTTTATTTGTTGGTACAGTTAGCATCAGCTACATAAGCACCAGTATTTTCCACGTAAGATAGAGATATTGGTATACACGTGCACTTACAACCAGAGAGCATTGCAACTGGGCTGTGTAGAGTCTGTCCTACTGCCATTAAGTCCATGTGAATTGCAGTGGGTTCTAAATGTGCAAAATATCATACATAAATTACAAGTATACCTTTCCCTTAGTGAAATTATCGTCTCCTTTTCTGATGAACTTTCTTCTGCCAGTATCTCCCAAAAGGCCTTGCAGCATGACATACACATCAGCATCAGTTCCTGACCCAGGGGACGCTCCCGTTGTGATATAGAGAACATAGCTTTTCACTGTTGGGAAAAAGAGATCCAAGGTTTACCAAGGCTTAATCAGTTAAAAAATGTGGTATTTAATAAATTAATACCATTGTTTTTTAATTTTTAGTCCTTCCCACTGTGATCAAAAGGCCAAACTATATTATAATGCTTAAGCACATAGAAGCGTTGTAATTAAAATCTAAGAACCACTATTATAGGGAATAATAAGCTAAATAGTTTTTGAGTGGGCATGAAACAGAGGCAGAAGAGAAAATGAAAGAACAAGAAACACATCACAAATTGTTATAAAAGCACATAAATAGTACTCAACCACACACTTGCATACATTTAAATACGTAACACTCCTATGAAACATTTCCTTGGCTATGGATGATACTAAACTATTCAGAAAGCACATCTCTGCTCTGAGCCTCACAGAGTTCAAATGAAGCTGAACCCTGTCAGAAAGACAGCAACTTTTGTACTTCCTCTGGATTATGGTCCACTGGCTGGCCACTCTGTGCTGTACCAGTTGCAGTTATTGGCCCCAGCAGAGGATTTCCAGAAATGGTTTGTATTCTCCGACGTGTCATCTTACAATTCTTCACCTGAGCTTTTCTTGGGTAACTGTTTATGTTAAGTACCTGTTTGCACTCCTAGTGAAATGCATAATAAACTTGTGATCTGGCCCCCCAGAATAAGAAAGAAGCCAAATCCCCAAAACATTCAATTGAAAAAGAGAGAAAAATATGGGGAGAAAGTAAAGAAAACAGTATCTTTCCTCATGTTAAATGCTCCTTTTTCAGAGGAGCAGCATTTGTAAATGTTTAAATACCTGTGTTCTTCCAGAAAAAAAGAAACTCAAAAAATTAAAAGACAAAGAGCCTTCCCAGGGAATAGCCCAGCATTACTATTCTCAAATTCAAATTCAGGGAGCTTCTGCCCAAATGATTTTTTTTTTGAGAATAGCTTTGAAAGCACAGCAGAAAAGGCAAGGAATACACAGATTACTTGAGCTATTGATCTAAACCCTTAACTCCTGGGAAACACTTGGAGGAGACTATGGTATTCTTATAGTAGAATATCCTTTAGGATAACAGCTCTTCCATTCATCACTAACTTTGGTTTTAAAACTTCCTAAGAAACACAGAGCAAACTAAAAAAATCCAGTCTTGAGGTGATGAAGGCATAACTTGCATGGAGGAATTTGATGACATTTAACTGCTAGGTCACGAAAGAAGAACGCCTGAAATTCTACGAACACAAACAGATGACATTCTGTTGTGAGGGGCCATGGATCTCCTTCTTATCTGAAATTACACTATGAGAGTTATTTCCTTTGGATTTCCTTTGTTTCCTCTGGGAAAGAACCAAATCATATTATTGAGAAGAAGCTGAACTCTGAGTACTGTTCAAAACTTTTTTAATATTTTCAGTGCTGTATGCTTGCTCTTTTATGTGTCACAAACTGATACCAATCAGACTTGAATGCACAATGCTCAGTTACAGGGTTTGAGATATTCTTTTTTAAACACTGGAGGGGTTTGGACCTAGCCATGCACCACTAGCTAAAATGAATAGAAAATATATGCTAAATCCTTTGGACTGCTCTGCAAATCAGGCATCATTACTGACCAAATCTTTTGTCGTGTTTCTGATTTGTGACAAACCTGCTGGAAAAGGAGAGCCAGCTGTGAGAACTGGAAGCTCAGCCACTCTTCCTCCTTCTTCATCTGCAAAGTTGCGACAAAATGGAAATTCGAGAACATTTTTACTTTCTCTGTGTTGAAGCTTTACCTTAGCAAAGAGAAAAAAGAAATACCTTCAGCAGCTGTTGTGCTCTAATGGAAACTATAGCAAAAGACATACCATTAAACAGCTATGATGCATCATTTCAGTATTTAAAAAAAAAGACAAAATAAAGTTTTCAAAAAATGTTTTTGAAAGCAGCTTTTTGAAAGAGAAGGAATAAATAACTTTCCCGATTAAAAACAATTAAAATACTGTCAACATTATTACTCTAGAGACTGCAATAAGGGGAAAAATATTTGGAATGGTTAAAAAGGTTCTTTTATGTAACCTATTAATCTAGCATATGGAAGAAAAATAAGTGTCAATATGCCCATTTCAGCTTGTGAGGAATGTCAATATGCCACAACATTTTTCAGTGCAGAATGTTTTCTCATTCTAAGTAACAGGAGAAAGAAAATTAAGTGTTTCTTGGAAAAATTGAAAAACAGAAATTCAGGATGTTTTATGGCATCTATATGTATCTGTACATATGTATTGTATGAGTATATAGAATATGTTATTCAATATTTTTAATCTATGAGCAGCTGTATATAAAGTAATAAAAGGGTGATACTGAGCTAAGTAGCGTAGTCTTACTGTAAGAACTGATAATGAGGTGTCTTACACTATGATACTACCAGGTATACTAATAGACAAGGTACCATTTTCTGAATCACTTAAACGTAGACCAGACACTGTGTTTGAAAGTATGTTACAGGAAGTGATCCTGATTTGAAAAGGGAACAGAGAATTCACTTGTGCACTTTTTCCATTACCTAACTCGCTAAAATGACCAAATGCTTAACCCAGTAAGCTCAACCATCTTTGGTTAGCAATTGTCACTGGGAGATGGTGGCGTTATTTTGTCTTCGAAAGACTCCAATTATTTTTCATTATGAGAGACAAATTAAAAAGGTGTTTTTTTTTTTTTAATGCAGTGTAAAGTGTAATTTTACTACAATTTCCCTTTCATACTAGCATCTACATTCCTGAACAGTTCCTTAAAAATCAGATTTCATTTACTGTGCATTATTTCTTCAAGAAGTGAAAGAAGCAAGAATAAAGATGTTAGCTATTACATGCTTGAGAAATAAAGCATATCTTAATTAATTTTTTCTGGACATTATTTTATAATTACTTCAATTTTCTCAAGAACATTAAGACAGTTATTTTGTGGTTATGGTTATAAAAGTGAATTCTGAATTTAAATGTGGAATTCAACCAGCTGCACCTGCATTTACTTATGATAGAAGGGGGAAATCTCTGTGAGTTCCAATCTTGTAAGATCAAAATAAAATAGCATAAAAATTACCGTCCTGGTTCTAATCAGCAGTAAAAATAAACTGCTGACCTGTCTTTAACAACTGATATTATCCACAACCTCTTACACCAACCCAGCTATTTCATATAAGGATTCATTCAGACCTGCTACGGAATTTGCAGAATAACAAAGGAAATGTCTTCCTAAACCCCTAGTAATTTACATTTCTCTTTCTAATCCTACATAGTGTAAATGTGCATCTTTACCTTACTTATAGAAATTATGTTGATTTTTTTCTAACTCAGCTTTGAGTCATTGTTCTGAGCTAATGAAGTAAAACAGCCTAATAGATGTCACTGCTTTCAACTGCCAAGTTTCTGTTTTGAATTTGATACTGTGATCCACTGTCTCCTACAATATCCAAGAGGCATTCTTAATTTTATCAATAGATGTTTTTAGATGACTAATTCATCTGGCTATGAAGATTAAATTAAAAACCAAACTACCATTTAAATATCGGGGGAGAGTGTGGGGTGTGTGAGCTCACTTTTATCAGGTAATTGGACAAGAAAATTATTTTTTTTCTCCACTTTTTAATGAGAAAAAAATACAGACATTAATGGACAGAAGTGTGAGTGCAGTTTGAAAGAAAAATATTCTTTCCCTTAGATTCTTTTTATTTTGCCAGCATAGAGGATAGAGATATCTTTTGTATAGTGAAATGCCACAGCAATTTCAGTGCAATGTCAAATTTTAGCTTCAGCATCTTGGACATCAGAAGAAAGATTGTCATTTCTGCTATTCACTTCTTTTTTTCACACGCCAACTGAAAAGGCAGATATTTTCATCAAAATGCATTTCTAGTGTCTGGCTTAATTATTTGCCTTGGCTCACAATCCTGCCCCTCTACTCTGCTCTTGTGAGACCTCACTTGGAATATTGTGTACAGTTCTGGTGTCCTCAACAGAAAAAGGACATGGAGCTGCTGGAGCAAGTCCAGAGGAGGACCATGAGGATGATAAGAGGACTGGAGCACCTCCCGTATGAAGACAGGCTGAGAAAGTTGGGGCTGTTCAGCCTGGAGAAGAGAAGGCTGCGTGGAGACCTCCTAGCAGCCTTCCAGTATCTGAAGGGGGCCTACAAGGATGCTGGGGAGGGACTCTTCATTAGGGACTCTAGTGGTAGGACAAGGGGTAATGGCTTCAAACTTAAGGGAAGTTTAGGTTAGATATAAGGAAGAAGTTCTTTACAGTGAGGGTGGTGAGGCACTGGAATGGTTTGCCCCAGGAAGTTGTGAATGCTCCAGCCCTGGTGGTGTTCAAAGCCAGGTTGGACAGAGCCTTGGGAGACATGATTTAGTGTGAGGTATCCCTGCTCACGGCAGGGGGGTTGGAACTAAATGACCATAAGGTCCTTTCGAACCCAATCATTCTATGATTCTATGTAACAGCCAATTTGGAGTTATATAAATACTTCAATATATGCCAGTGGGTACGGTTCTGAAAAAGCTCTACTGGATATGCTATAGATGATAGCTCAGCTGTATTTATGCCCTCCAGAAATCCACCTAAGTTTACAAGATTTTTGTTATCTATAGCTGTTCTAGTAAGTGTTTTGAGCAGTCTTTATACTATACAAGTGTTGCTACCAGATGTACTTACTTTTATGAATTAAAAATTATGTCATTTCAGACAGAACTAGAAACTGGAAGCAATAAACTTAGAATATGAAAAAAGAAGAATTTTACAATAATGACACAGTAAGTAATTTCTTTAGTTTTCATTTTTTACCTCACGGCAATACCAAGTCTCTCCTTCTCCAGCTTCTTCAATTTCTAAGCGAACTTTGAATATAGTATTGAATTTCTTATTTAGTTCAATTGAAGTTTCATAAATCTGCCCATTTTTAAGGGATCCTTTGGGGAATATGACTGAAGTACAGGTACCTTTTCCACCACATACACTTAGAGACATTTTAGGATTCATGGAACTAGAGAAAATATCACTAGTTGTGACAAGGACATCCCAAGTCCCTGTTGAAACAAAACAGTAGAAAAAAATTAATGAGTTTGCTGAATATCCAAAATAATACAGCAATTTGTAACAGGCTGAGTTAGTAAGTGACATGCAACCCATTCCTACCTTTGCATTGAGCTAAAATATTTGCACTTAACAGGTTCACTCATTATCACTGATTTAGTGAGAAACAGATTTGGGCAGCAGCCCTTCTGCAGTGATAGCTGACCCTTTAGAGATGGGCCGCTCCAATAGCACTGTGCAGATAAGACTGCCAGTTCCATATTAGAGACTTATGAAGAGTCATGTCAATCTGTTGATTTTTTCCCATCATAAATGTTTCCTCTGCTGATTTAAATATTGTTTCTTACTAAACACCACTCAAAAGCAGTGTATTTTCTACTAGATAGTACTGGTTATCAGGTTTGCTTTTCGCCAGGGCAGGGTATATTTTGTTTTAACTTTTTGAGAAGCTACTTAAGTTAGAATAGTAAAATATGCTTCATACATTCTATAGCAAGATGACGATGAGATAAACTGGTTTTGTGCTTGAAATGTGATATTTTTATCACAGATCACCACAATTATCTATTTCTTCTGTGAAATCATGTTTGCTGAGAGAATTAAAATTGTCCTATATAACAACACATAAATTTGCCGACTTTAGGGACACAAAAACCACTCAAAGGCAGCAGTTTTACTTAAAAAAAAAACAAACCACAAAAAAACCTGCAAAATTATATTGAACAATATAATGAATGAAAAGAATAGTAGCTTGTGTTCAAACTAAAGGTTTGTTCTGAGGCACTTAGTCTCTTGAACTTTCTAGGTGAATTGGCGGTCACGTGAAGGCTCATAAGGACTTCAGACTGATACCAGATAGGCTCCTGAGTAACTTCTGTATCTCTATACTGAACAGATATTTAATTAAACCTCCAGTCACAAGACAGTTTTCGGGATCAGAAAATTGTTCCAATCAAAACAAAATTCCACTGTTTTATCTAGCTTTCACATTTTAATTCATGTTTATAGAATATATGGGAAATTGAGTGCTATCAACACCATGCTTTCCATTTTAAAAATAATAACTCCTACAGAGACGTTTTGGTCACCTGGGCTGGTGCAGAACTGAGCATGACCATTTTTTTATTAAGACAACTTAGCTCTGCTTATGTAAAGCAAGGCAAAGTACGATTTAGTAATTTCAACTACCTATCTGTAAAGCAGAGTATTTTACTTTGAGCAATGGAAACAGTAACTTTCCGAGTTTATATCTATAGTCCTTTAAAGTCCAGCTTCTTCACCACAACAGGCAAACCTTTGTCTCCTACTATAAACTAACGCAAATAAAGCATTATTACTTTAGATCAGGTGAGGATCTGCGCCATAAATTCAGAACTTCATGAATGTAAAAAGTTAGTTCTCACCACCTTTAAAATCATCTAAATTAAATTCAGAAGTTATGACTTTATGAATAACCATAAATAGCTACTATTTTCATGTCTATGAATATTAAATACAAATGAAACCAATTATACCCATGAAAAATTGAAGTCAAATGAAAATTTATGATATCTCCTGTGCAAAATCCAAGATCTTTTAGGCCTTTAGTACTGAAATATTAAGCCTTTAAACTATCAATGTATAGCTGCCTAGGAAGACTGAATGGAAGGACTACCTCTGTTAGATCATACAGTATCATACACTGCTATAACATGCTAACTATACTGGTAAATCTGATAAATATATTGATAAATTTGTCTGATCCAATTTAAGAGCAGCTACATTAATCTGCTTCTCTTCAGTTAAGTCTAAAGGAGTGTATTGGGTTTGTATGCCTGAAGGAGGCTGTGTCTCTGTGGGAAGCCCATACTGGAGCAGGCTCCTAGCAGGAGCTGTGGCTCCATAGAAAGAGGAAACCACACTGGAGCAGGTTTGCTGCAGGACTTGTGACCCCATGTAAGGGACCCACGCTGGAGCAGTTCATGAAGAACTACAGCCCATGGGAAGAGGTTCGTGGAGGACTGTCTCCCATGGGAAAGACCTCATGCTGGTGCAGGTGAAGAGCGTGAGATCTATAGTCATCTACATTATGCTTTGTATTTTTTAGGTGGAGGTATTACCTTTACCATTTTCAAGTCACACCTTTTGTCTTTATAAAATTGTTTTAAATACTTACTACTAGATCTGCCACTTTTTTTCTTTTCGCAGTTCCTTCAGTATTATGGAATTCCTTTGGTTGTCAGTGTTTGACTACATGAAAATTGAAATTTTATTTGCAATTCAGATTTGGCAATTTCCAATAACCTCATTCCCACTAGTAATTTTTGGATTTCTTTCCTTCCCAACAGTATGGTTCCGTAATGAAAACAGATAAAGTGTTCTATTTATTTAGGGATTTTAACTCCATAACCTCAGTCTGAACTCTATTGTTCCTGTATAGTTACACATCTTTCTGGGTTCTTTTTATAAGTAAATGGTTGAGGAACCTTTACTATTTGTTTTAATTCTATTATAAAATCGGAGTCAGCTTGACATTTAGTAAGTTCCATTGTATCTGTGTACTTTCTGACCTCTAAGGTACAGCACTCTTTGCTGATCAGTCTTTTATTTCTCCATTCGTTATAGGCACTCTTGTCATATTCTTTTTAAGGTTATACGCCCAGGCAGAACTGATTTTCAACAGATACAGAGCTGAGTATTAATTATAATAGACTGGAAAATATTAGCAAGTCTGGACTCAGATTTTTGAGGACTATGTGTGTATGAAAAACAGAGGAAGTAAAATGTTTTTACATGGCTATGTTCAGACACTAATTAAGGTGCATAAACAAGGATGCAAGATTTCCCTTGCTTTTCACATTATCAGCAAAGAAAGATACAACAGACTCTGACCAATCTGGGGCTTCTGTTCTGAATTACCCTCAGGAGATACCTGCCTCACTCTGTGGTTATGTAGGGCACCTATGGAACCCACTTTTTTACAGACCTGGAATACTTGCGGTAGTACAATACAGATATTTTTTATTCTGAAAGTGTCACTAGACTAGCTGCTCATCCTATGCTTTTATATCCATGGTATTCTGTCTTTCCCTTGTCTTGGCAACATTATTTTTTTATTTCCTAAGATGATATAAGAAATCCACTAGTGGATTAAGTACAGGTAACTAAATACGAAGATACACACTATAGCTGTGTCTGCAGCTATATATAATACAAAACTTCCTGAGCATACAGTGAAATATCCATGAGCATAGAAATTAAAAAAGATCAATTACAAAACTGCTGATATAGAATGCAAATTCACACCTTCAGATTAGTTAAGCTTTACATAGTTTGGTCTACCAGTTCTGATTCAGATTTCATAAATGGACCCAAACAACACTTTACACCTCTTCAAAAAGACATGAAAGAGCTAAGAAATCCAGCACCCTGGCAAAGCATAAAAGGCTTATCATGTTTTCAGTCTCTAAGTTGTTTCGGAATTTTGGTGTTTTTTTCATTAGATAATTTGAATAGGATATTTGGTTCAGGTCAACTAGCTGTTTCCGAGAACTTGTGCCATTGATATAAGTAAAAAAGAAAACTGCAAATAAAAGCAAATGCTTTCTGCAAATATGTGAACATACGGGAAAATCTCATTCTGCTAAAAGAGTTTTTGTATCTCTTCTTGTGATTTCATCACTGTTGCTGCAGCCTTCTGCTCTGCATTGACTGCCATATGGAACAACCTACCTCTTTCTGCTTCAGCTTTTTTCTAGCCTCAACTAAAACCACAGTTCCTTTACTGCTTCTATCACTTAATATCCTCCTTCTTCTCATGTCTTTCTTCCCTGAACATTATAATTGTATTTACCAGCTCTGGAAAGTGTTTGGAAAGATAAATTTTGTGAGACATAAAATACATATTTAAGCCATATTATTTCTGTGGTTTGGTTTTAATCTTAAAAACACACCCTGTCACAATCCCCTTCCCCCCCCTCCAAGCAAACAAACAAACAAACAAACAAAATCTGAAAGGAGCTTTGATGATTTTGGACCTTACCATAAATCTTTCCTGCCAACTTCCCATTCCTGACTTTTCCAAGAAGTTTCAGCATTCGTTCCATCTGTGCATCACCAACTCCACTGTCTAACCATTGCTGGCAAAGAAATGCATATTCGCCATCAGTCTTGCCTGATTCATGGATGACAATTTGGTCCAGGAACCATCCAGCTCCATAGCCCACATCATGGTGCTCAACGAGCACTTTGCTTAACTGTCCAAGGTCTACTGCTCTCATTTCAGAGATACAAACCTGACAAGGTAAAGGTAAAATGACCAGTAAACTGATTTAGCCATACATTTTGTCATCTTTAAGAAGATTATGTTTGGAGAGACATTCCTTTAAATGCTGAAGTATCTTTTCCTTTCTGATAGTAAAGCAATATATTATCTGACATTTGGAGAGCCCCGGAAAATATGTGGATCGTTGAACATGTACATTTTTCCTTGTTCATGATCATTGCATTCCAGGCTTTATTATGAAAAACATCCTACTATTTCAGATCAAAAGAAACATCTGATCATTAATTTACTTACAGCAGTCTCATGAAAATTGAAATTCAACCAGTCCCTCATAACTGCAACAGAGAGTACTTCAAGTATCAGGATAGGCCTCCTAAATAGAACTTTGGTTTAGATAAAGCATTTTATTTTTAAACAATTCAAAGTCTTTTATATTCCAAGACATCGTATTTTTCTAATGGGAAATGACGTACTATTCAACTCTGAACAGAAATACTGACATTGTTGATGACTATACAAACAAAGGAAGATACTGACATTAGAAACTCTAACTAACGCTGTGCACGCATACAGGCAAGAATTGATGTGCTCTTTGGATGTAAATAGACATCTGTTTAAATATTGCTACGGCTACCAGTAAACAAAAGCTAAATGGCAACTACACTAGTGCATGTTGGGATGAATAAATTATGTGAGTGAGAGAATGAATGTGTTCCGTGCAAGAGATAATATGAGTGGGTGGCTAGATACATGGGCATGTGTGTGGGTGACATTAAAATACCCCAGATGGATAGTAGAAACAGACGCTATAATTTTTATTTGTTGCCAACCAATTTGCCACCAGGCAGGAAAAAGCATGAGGACCAGAAAGCAACAAAGGAAGAGATGATTTTTAGAAAGAATTATGTCATCTGGTTCATTCTCCTGTCTGTGTCAGGCTGTTCTCTACAATGTGCTCAGAAAAAGAAAACATCAGAGTTATTATTCCTATCACAGCCTTAGGTCTTCATGCATTTTTACCTTGTTATATCCACAATCTCCCCAAACAGTTACCATGGCAAGTTATACCCCTTCATGTAACGCATATGTAGCCCAAAATAAGATCTAGCTGTGAGGAACATCTTGTAAATAACTTTTTGGGAGCACTCATTGCTTTTTAATTTTATTCTTTGTAGTTCTGAGCCAAATATAATTTTCTTGTCAGTCTAAATGACCCTTGACTTCGAGGAAATAGCCTGTATTGCTAATATTCATATTCCTTCACAGCTAACTCTATCTGAAAAGAAGGACCTATCATTAGTCTCATTCTTTGTGATAATAATTAACAGTCATTAGACAACAGTGGTCATAATCACCCATTGTTATCAATGAATTCTCATAATAATACATTAAATTGCCTACTCCCTCAGCATTAGCAAAAATGTACTTTTGGTTGATGTCATTACATTTCTTTTTTTTTCCCTCAATATAAAGACATTTGGAACCGCATTAAACACACTACTGGAAGTGTAATTAATGAAAGCCAAAAGGATTTCATTTAAATTGTCTTGCTTTAGATCAACTGTTAGCTAGGCAAAGTACAATCTCCATTTATTTAACCCATTAAACTGGGAAAAATTCATACAATTACTTAAACAAATATGATCTGCCTTTACTTTCTGCAGTAATTAAGTCAACTTGACTCTCTTTACTTACATTTTGCTTCAGTTTTTTGCCTCCCTAGATTTTCCTTATATTCCAGTTCTTTATCAGTCAAGAGAGATCCTATTTTTGATATCTCAGTTTTCCTTAACTTTGTTTTCTTTGCCTGTCCATTTCATATTTTCCAGAGATATCACTAGCATAATCTTGCTTCTCAAGACACCTTGCCCTTTACACCCTTCCTTTCACCTTCTATTCTTAGATAATCTCACTAAAACCTCATTCCAACTTTTTTATTAATCTCCTTCTACATAAAAAGAACGTAAGACTGGTAGTAGCATGTCAGACCACAGATCTAGTCCAGTATACTGTTGCAACCAATAAGAGATTTCTAGGGAAGAGTTGAATAGAGCAAATATATAGAGATGCTTCCTGAATATAAAGTCTCTCAGACTCTCAGCAATTTGTGGTTCAGAGATTTCCCGAGCCAGGGATAGTATCTTTGCACTTAACAGCCCTCAGTGGAAACTTGTCTTCCATGACAATGTGCAATGGCTTTTTGCACCAACATGCATTTTACTGTCTGCAACATCTTGTGCCAGAAAGTAAAATGTATTAATTATGCACCGTGCAAAAAGACACCTCCTTTTGTTTTGAATCTTCCACCTGCAGGTTTCATTTAATGCTCTTGAGCCCTTGTATTTCATGAGAAAATAGAATTACTCATTTTCTCAATACCATTTTATATTTCTTATGTCCCTCTCCTTTCCTCTCACCATGCCTTTGCCAGGCCAAAAATATACTTTTAGTTGTTCCATGTATGCAAGTTATCTCATATCACTTAAGATTCTTCTTGCACTTTTAAAGACAAGTGAATCAGAACAAAATACAGCATTTACTATGCATTTGCACCAGAGAACTTACCTAGAGAGGCATAACTGCATTTTCTGCTTTGGGGTGGTTAGGTTTTTTTCATTTTTCTAATAATTCCTAAACATTAGATCTGTTTTGTTTTCCCTTTATTTCGCCTTTACTGAGTACTGGACTGACATAATTACAGAGCTATCCTAATGTTAAGGTCACTTTCCTATTTCAGAGCCATCACTTTGCATGCAAATTCAAGGGTTTTCCCTCTCATAGCCATTGCTTTTCATTAGGTACAATGAATTTAATCTGCTGGTTTATTACTCAGTCACTCCGCATGAGGTCCTTTTGCAATCTCTGCCAACAACTTCCATATTTATTACCTTAAATAACTTAGTATCATCAGAACATCTTGCCATGTCACTGCACAACCCTTTCCCAGGAACTACTGCACAATGAAGAAAAAAAAAAATACATAAGAAATCTAAGCTGAAGAAAACTTTCATTGTCCACAGTACAAAAATAGCTCACCTGAAAAAAAGGATCTGCTTGTGAAGACACTCAGCACTCTACTGCTCAGTATAGTGGCTCTGATTTCACTGAGCTGTGTCGTTGACTCTGTATTGAGGTCCATCTTAAAAGTGCCATGTAAATTATTTCTTTTTAGACCTCTTTTCCAGGTTATGTCACAGACTATGTACCTTTATGTTTTTTATTAACTCTCCTAATTGCCTATAAACATTTGTCCTCAAAAATGCCAAGAATTAACCTGACTTTTTGATCATATCATCCAGGCAATCAACATCACAAACCTCTTCCCGTCTTTTAATAGCACAGTTTGAAGCAAGGCAGCAGGATTCTGCTAATGGTGACAGCTTTTTTTTTTTTCCTAAAAGAAGGTTCAAAAAGACTTTCAGAAAAGTGTAGATTTAGATTATTTATTAGAAAAAAATCTTCACTATGAAGGTGGTGAGGCACTGGAACAAGCTGTCCACAGAAGTTGTGGCTGCCCCATCCCTGGCAGTGTTCAAGGCCAGGTTGGATGGGAGCAACCTGGTCTAGTGGAAGGTGTCCCTGCACATGGTAGAGGGGTTGGAACTAGATGATCTCTAAGGTCCCTTCCAATCCAAACCATGCTGTGATTCTATGAAAAACATACCTAAATACTTTGGGTGGGAAGACTATGGCCAAATTATAAAATATCCCCCAATGGGTAATAATTTCACTAGGTACTAGGAAAATACTATTATGAATCTAGCACTGTGTTACTGCCATGGAAAGGATTGATTAAGCATATTTTTTGAAAGATGTATTTAATTTTCCTTAGTGTTAAATGAAGAGGGAAGTAATCTAAATAGAAATATACATGCTGTTTGCATTCTTGCCTAAACTATTGGTTATCTTCACTTTACAGTGGAAAATGAAGAACACAAGGAAAGTAAAATGATACATTCAGATCATAAGGTAAACCAGTGACTGAGCTTAGAAATGAATGTATGCGTCCTGCATTTAAGTACTTTATATTCTATATCACACAGCCCATTTAGAGTAACAGCTGTCTGAAGATGGTAGCTAGAGCTAAGCTAATAGAACTCTGACAAAGAACTAAAAAGTGAACCAGAGGGGGTGATGGCAAAGTTTTTAAGAGGTTGTGAATGTATTACTGAAGAGTCAGAAAAAGACACAGGAAAGTCTAGGAAGAATGATTAAAGAGATGTTCTTCTAGATAAGGAACAACGAGCAATCCAGTGACAAAAGAAGTACGCAGAGGATAGAGGCCTATAAAAGCAAGAAGAGCAAAGAAAAGGAAAAAACATTCACTGTGTCTTCCAGTAAAAACAGGGAAAGGAGATGAAAGTAGTATGTGGAAGTTTTACAGAGGCTGCCAATCAAGTATGGTCCATACTACCACAGGAGACTGTGGATGCTCATTACATGTTAAAAAAGAGTTTACACAAATTCATGGAAGAAAAATATCTATGACTATAGAACAAAAGGATGACATGGCTAGTTTCTGTGTTTCTAAACTCAATAAAATATTTTTACATTATAAAGATAATGACAGAAGAACTGTTTAAGGGCCAGGCTAGGAAAATAATGGGAAAGGTTGCTAGGAAAGCTATGGCATCTCAGCCATAAGAGATCTGAAGAAATGGTATGAAATAAGCATAGAGAATCTGCTTTATTGTACAGGATCAATCAGTCAATTGAATGGTCTTTTTAAATCCTGCCTAGTCATATCTGGGCTGAGTCCAGGGTATGTGTGAATGTGTTGTGTAGATATAAACATTAATTTGGTAATCACCAAAGGTTGAACAGAAAATCTCCCCTAGGATTTACCTTGAGCAATCACAGTATGTTTATAAGCAGCTTTACCTGTTTGCAATTCTATATTTAAATGGATTCATTAACATAGAGTAGCTGACACGTTTAAAATCTCTTTCAACTGTGTCTGTACAGATCTTTTAAAAAAAATGGATTTTAAAGGAGCAGCCACGGGAAATAGCACTGATATTTCTATACTAGCTTCACAATTGAAATTAAGCCATGGAATTTTATGTATCATTGGGTTCAATTCCAACTTCTAAGAACTGATAGCTTGTGTGTTTTAAATTTACTGGTACTTGAACTATTCCTAAACCATAATCCCAATTCAGGCAAAATGTCTATGCTTGGTAAGCAGCACATCTTTTCCACAAGTTACCATGGTGTAACATCAATGCTTGTATTTGATAATTGAAAAGAAATATGGAGTTGGAAGAGAGTAATAAAATAAAACACATTAAGCAAAAATGTAAGGAAAATAAATCAGTACTAACGTGCCCACTTTCAAAATTCGACTGTCTTAGTCTCCTTTTGCAGGAGTCTCCCTCTTCTCCAAATACTGTGATAAATACATCTGCATCAGTCCCTGATGCAGGTAGCATTCCCGTATGAACACTGATTGAGTAAAGAATTTCTGTAATGAAAAATCAGTGACACAAGACATTATGAAATCAGACTATTTAGCAGTGTAATTGTCAAACATTACAAATCAATTTATTTTAGGTAAAGGATTAATTTCAAGACCAAGGAATGAAGTTACAGTAATTGACATTAATGTTCTGCCTGAGTTTCATATAGATTGCCAGCTACCACACAACAGCGAAGTATAGCATTAGAGATTAAATGACCTTTATGAATCAATGCAATGATCCATGCTTACATTACAGAAAAAGAAAATACTAGAGTCTTATCCACTGGTCACTGGAATCAACTGAAAGAAAGAACCACACTGATTTTATCAGGCTTTGTCAAAAGCCTTGAATTCTTGTAGGAATGAAAGGTCATCATTTGAGTTAGGATTTATCAATTCTAACAACATTTTACCAAAGAAAAAGCACAGATTTAACAGGTTAGATGGAGTCTTGGGTGACATGGTTTAGTGTGAGGTGTCCCTCGCCAATGGAAGGGGGGTTGGAACTAGATGATCTTAAGGTCCTTTCCAACCCAAACCATTCTGTGATTCTATGAAATCCACTTTTTTGTTCTGGATCAGCTGAATTATGGTTTAGTCTCACATTTTGGTAATTATGGCCAATATTAATTAATATGTTCAGGAGAAATGGCTCAGCTATTTATACAGATATGTATGTTATTATTATTCTTCACCACAAAGGATGGCTTGCCATGACTTTTGGCTGATGAGTTATATAGGACGTATTCCTTGAGGCACCATGACAGAGGATTTTTTTATGGTTTCTGTGAGCCCTGTGAAGAATTAAATGTTGTAACAGACTGTTCAGATATATATCCATTTGCAGTCTAGCCTTCAGTTAGATATTAAATGCAAAAAGTTTTAAATATTTTACCTAAGACTCCTGTTCATGGAGTATAATAAATAAGAATTCTTTTCTAAATATTTTATCAAATGTAATCAGAACAAAGGAAGATGTTATATTCTGAATACAATGATGAACTGAAACAGAGCTTCTAGGGCAGAAATAGGGCTTGAAGAAAACCTCTAATAAAGATCATTTATCCTTTTTTTGATTCATGCCATTATGACTTTGCACATCCTTTTTTAAATTAGTTCCTCACTGAGTCAGATCAAATCAGATCTTTTCAAAAATTTCAACAGAAATATACTAATTGGGTTTTATGCATTTTTCAGACTTTCATATTGGTACTTATCCTAGTGAAAACAATGTTTGTCAGTTGTTTTAAAACAGAACAAATGTTTTAACAATACCTGTTATTAAAGACCCCACAGTTTACACAGGTATAGTGAATGAATCTTTAAAAATAATTTTGAGTGGTTTTTTAATATATATATATAAAATTTGTTGCAGTCTTGCCCATTGTGTTCATCCCATCAAGCAGTTCATAACTCTGTGTGTGTGTTCGTTCACTTATCTATTTAATATTTCAGTTCAGCAGCATACCCCTGAGTGGTGCCTTGTCTGGTCTGACTGCTGCTAGTTCTGTCACAGTCTCAGATCCATCTTCTCCAAACAGACACTGGGCTTCACTGTGAAAGACCAGCTCTTGTTTAGTGTCCAGGTCTTTCAGCAGAAGCTGCAGGCAGAACCAGTAGAAAAATAATTTACCTCAATTATTTAATTTCTTATTTCCATCCCATCAGAAATGGACATTTCTTCCTATTATTAACACCTGCACACACTTTCTAAAAGCTACATGATCCTGCATAATAGCTACAGCAGTTGCTGTAAGCTGCTGCTTCTGCAGCCTGATATTTACAGGTGTATTGGCACAGGCATAGGACCTATTTGTAAAGAACCAATGAAGGATACAGATTAAATTGACCTGTATATACTTGCAATTTCAGAATGTCAAATGAATGAATACAGCTACATCAATCTTAATAGCATATGCCCATTTTGCAAAAACATTTGTTTTGCTGCTTTTTATTTGTTTACACGTGACTTGCTATATATCAGCTAGTTTTTTCAAAGTTGGCAGAAATTAAGTGTCCAGTGGCCTTCAGGGCTCTCTGTGGAAATAAGTTATGTGAAGAACGAATTCCAGTAGAAGGTGCCAGCTTAGGCCCAGCGTCATTCCACCTGATTTAAAATACTCAGTGGAGACTGAACAAATTAGGCTCAAAACATGTGAACTTAGGACCTTTAAGCCAACTACTTTGGGAGCCTACCTATCCTGGCTACTGAGACAGTCAATGTGGGGATCAGATTCACCAGAAGGCAATTCAGGTTGTGAACTTTATTGTAGGTTAGGTTATAAAATACAGAATAACAAACTTTCAAGCATATGCAGAAATATTTCTGGTAACTGTTACATGCAGGATTGAACCTGATACATAGCTAATGACTACAAGTCTGCAGAAATGATTTCTTCAGCCTTTAGAATCTCCTTGCGTAGGAATATTGGACCCAAGACATTACAAATAAATTAAATTGAAACAAAACCTTAATTTCATCAAGACATTAATTAATTGAAATTCTTAGGCAGGGATTGCAAAATCACTGTAGTGGCTTATTACCACTACTAACACTAGTGCCAGGAACAAAAGTCAGTGGAAACATACTACTGTTCGGAAATCCTGAGTACAGATTTCCTTACATAGACTTCAAATGCAAGCTTTGAAATGCATAAATATTTATATCATTGAATTACATGATTGAAAGTATTAGGAATTTGACAGTTTCACTCAAAATTTTGTCAGACTACCTTGCCCTTGATCTCCTACAAATGCAATGACTGAGCATTCTCCATTGCTGCTTATGCTTTGTGCCTAGGGCTTCACAAGATCAGGCACAAGGCTTCCAGACGAAAGTAAAAATTTTCCCATGACCATTTTCAGAATTAAACTATTAATTGCTGAATAAACACTGTTTTTCTTTAGGTAGTATTAAATTCCATTAAAATTGCAGGCAGTTGTTTACCCATTTTTCACCTCTAGTAACTGAATTTTCTTACACTAAATGTCTAACTTCTTCTCATACAAAACTATCCTCCCTAACATCTATCAATATAAACTTTCTTAACTAAGTATCAGCAAGTATCACAAACTCCTATCTGTATTAAAATTGGATTAAGGTTTACATTCATATGCAGGCAGATGACCTGCAGAAACTGGACTTACGAAAATGACATGTGTAAATTTATGCAGACATTGGCCTTAAAATAAAATGTGCCTGACATTCTTGTTAGTTGTAAGATAACATCTTAGTGTGAATTTCATCTCCAAATCATTTATTGTTTCTATATTCTATATGAAAGTAAAAATTATTTTGTATTTTATCTTGGAAAGGGCCATAAACTCCATTTTTGAGCAAGAAAAAGCAACTCATTCTATGGTACACAAATCCTCAAAAGTTACAGAACAGACATAATTTTAGCTAAGGTTACATTATTTTCTACAGAAATGTGCAGAAAACCATAGGAGATCAACAGGAAAAACTTCGGTACTCTGAAGTTGCTGTAAACACCAAAATAGAGAAAACAGAGAGTGGCAAAAGGAATGTAGGGATTTTATCTCCTTTTTAGCCTTTTCAGTTTCATCTGTAACCTGTATTTTTCTGAAATTTCTGAAACTTTGGTTATTACCTTTTTCACCAAAGGAGAAGGCAAGGAAGGGAATTCTTTTCAATTGAGGCTGGCTTTGACCACTGATTCATTGTGAGCTTACACATTGTTTCTGCCTCTTGTAGTCTTTCTATTTCTATATAGCATCACTTTTTTTCTAGTGCACTGTAAGTGTCCTATTAAAGTGAAACCAACTCTTACATTTTAGATTTTACTTCCATGTATAAATAATTTATAAACAGGCTAATAAATGAGTAATAGATGATATGAGCATATTGCTGGCACAAGCAGTATATGTTATTGTGGCTTATGTTGTGGGTTGTAAGTGCACCAGTAGAAGTGACTACATAGGTCTATAGCAACCTATTGACTTTTTGTAGATTGCAATAATTTATAGCTACTAATAAACCAATTATTAAATAACTTTTAAAGTATGTAAAAGCATAAACTAAAATCACTTCACCATTTGCAGAGGGTTGTCTCTGAAAAGAAAGCAGAAAGCAAACTATTATTACATTTATGAATTTTCTGCCATGTTTTGAGTCACCAGTTCTGGAGGCTGAAGTCATATATTGCATAATCACACAATGGCTACAGCAAGGGTAGTGTCAACATGTTGGATGCTTTATCAAACAGCCTGGAGATGCATATTTAAAATAAAACATTCGTTTTTGTTACCTGTTCTTTCCATACATGTAGTCTAATCTGAGACTATAAAATTCGCTGACAAATAACACATCGGGGGAGAAAATATGAACAAGATAAACTCCTTGATTCTTAGAGCTCATAAACCCAGACTTGATGTTCTTCTGAGTACCATAAACCCGTTCAAATTTTAGCCTGGAACACAGCTGTCTCTAGCATTTCCCATCAGAACAGTGTCTGGATTGTTTATTCATTTAAAGAATCACCCTTTGATCTTTTAAATCCATAATAGGCATAAGGTACTGTGTGGCCCAGTTCAGAACATTCTTCTACTGACTTCTGAATAATTCAGTATTATGTCCACAGTGCTTTTTGGCTCTTGCCTATAGGCAGAGCTCATTGACAAAGTTTTTCTTTGCATTAACCTTCAAGTTTAAGTAGTCCCCCAAAGCCCAAGTATTATCAGGCCAATTCAATCTTTCTACCTATGCTGAGGAAAGGTAGACATTTAAAATATAGTTGAATTATAAAGGTTGACAGCATTAATTCATTTCTCCATCCCTTTTTATGAGAGAACCTAAGTACATATTAAACTACAATCAGATGTTTAAGGCCCACTGGTGACTGTGTTTGTTGTAATGAATAAATACTAAAGGATCAGCTTAATTGGTTTCCACAAGCAGGTTGCTCTGTGTCACGAGACTTGGAATTTCCATGCAGGGATTAACATTTCCTAACATCAGCAGAAAATATTGCCTTCCATGTCATGATGAGCTATGCAGAAGGGATCTGCACATCAGTATAGGTATAGGTATAGGTAGGTGCACTTCAGCAGGCACAAACAAGGTAGATCTGCCCACAAAGAAGTCTGGAAACTGTCGGCAATCATCTGTAGATACCAGGTAACTGAGCGAAAAGATGTCTTGTAAGTGAGCTGCAAAACTAACAACTGTCTCTCAACAATGTTATTTACTGGTATTATGAAGAACACCACAAGTTTATACGTAGTGTATTTAGAATACCTTATGAAGTTTAACTCCTCTTTCCAAGCATGGACCAGACAACACAAAGGACACTTTTGTTATATCTCCAATATCACCAACAGTCAACTGTTAGAAAAATAAAGAAGAAAAAATGTTGCATGTAAGAATTTGCATGACATACTTTAAGCTCAGGTAAAAAGACAAATAAAATAAGGTAAATTACTAGTCAAGGACATTAATATTAGGGTGCGCAAGTCCCATTAAGATTGCAAGTTAATTTGGACTCCCATTTGTATCATAATTTATGTTTATTTTAACTGAGAGAATTGGCTGCAGAGACTAGGCCAACATATGAGAAGTGAGGAAATGCATGACTGATTCCATATTTCCAGACTGAATCACATTACTATTCTTTTCTCTCACTTTCCTATTTATCTCCTCTCCATCACATCTTTATTCTCAAACTTGAACTGAAATTTTGAACTCAAGATGATTTTTAGCCCTGGCTATTGGTTCTGTTCTCAGTTGTTCCAGTGATCAAAAGAAAGGATGGTTGGTTTCCACAAGTCGTATCATACACTTCTGCTTGTACCTTTTCATCTTGCAGCACTTAAGCAAGAGATGTTTATATTGTCTTTGTGCAAAAGATGGATGATGACTTTTTTTTTCCATGTTAAAGAATAAAAACTTTTGAAATGGTGAGCCAGGTTCACACATCTGTCCAGAAGCTGTCATGAATTTCATCTGCAAACTACAGAATAGATATTTGCCTAGGCCCAAGCTTATTGTGAAGAGAGACAGCTTCTAAGTAGTGAAAATGGATTAGTTGAGGTCTGAGAAGCAGAGCTAAAGTGTGGAATAGATTTGTTATTTATTGCTTTACTGTTGAGGCCCACTAGTCTTAATTCAAAGTTAATGAGGCTTTCCATGTCAAAGTTGGCATTTGCTCAAAAGGGCTTTCCTAAGTGATATGTATTAGCCCACATTTGAGATCTTCAAGTGCAGTTTATTTAAGACATGGAGGTATAAACATTAACTCTGAAAAACAAAAAAAACATTCCACACAACTTCATATACGTTGACTACAACTCTTATTGAACCTGTTTTGTAAGATTCACGTGAAATAAAAAAGAAACTGACCAAAAATGGATGATCATTCAGATTCTGAACTTTCTGTGCGTGGGATTTCCCTTTTCTTCCAAACACCACAACTTGAATATCAGGAACATTTTCTGGTACTTGTGTACAGTGCACCCATGTTTGCCATCGTCCCCTGCTTTTAGTATCAAAATTTTTTGTGAGAAGAGGTGCCACAGATGTTTCTGCAATGAAAACAGACATATATTCAGAGCTGTGTCCAAGTTATAAGGCAATATGAACCAAAAGATACAAGATTACATTGCCTGGCAGTGAGAGTTGCACAGGCAATTCAGGCAACAAAGCTGCAAACCCCTTATTACTCATTTTAGCCTTATGGGGGTGTAGAAAACCAAGCCAGCTGCTTCATGAATCCATGTTGCGCTCATGTACAAGCCACGTCCGTCTTCTCTGTATTGTTCTAAGGACCGGATACATGCCAGAGGAGGCTCTTTCAGAACTGCAATACATTTCCATCTTCTCTATCCCAGGCATAATTTCTTCCTCATTGTTTACAGAAGGCATGATTCACCTTGGTCCAGGCTCCTGCCTCTCACAACTGGGGTACCAATGCTCAGTTCTGCCTACACCGTGAAGTAGCCTTACACTGGTTCTGTTCTGCTCTGCAATGCAATAGTGATTCATGCAAAGGAAGGATATTTCTGCTGGTATTACCTTTGAGTGGAATCGCCACTTCTACAAAATCTTTCTTGGAGCGTTTATTTATCCAGTCATTGTGAACAAAAATATGTGCAGAAAAAGGGTAGAACACTTCTTTTATAACAATTTTTTCCAGGAACCACTCATCTGATTGAAAATAAACAAGACATTATTAATTAATACTTTTTAAGTAACAAAATGTTCTGTGTACACAGTCAGAAGTTTCTATCTTTAGAAATCAATAAAATATTTTCTTTTGTCAAACGTCTTATGGAAATAAGACTCCTGAAAATATATTGGCTGTGTGTATATGTGTTTCTCTTTGTTTCCCTACACTCCAAAATATTAGACAAATTGAAGAAGTCTCGAAGTTTTTTCATATCTTGTGAAATTAAACATAAGGATAGATTCGATTTAATAACTTATTATTATCCCAAAGGATGGAAAGGCTTCTGTGTGAGATGTCTAGATACAAGAAGTCCCCCATAGGAAATTATACTACCAACATTCTAAAAGAAAAAGGATCAGAAAATCCACTCAACACACAGCTTGCTTTCTGGTGTGGTTCTATGCTGTCAGATAAGCACAGCTGAAAGTTTTCTCTTGATTGAGACCATTGTTTTGATTGTCTGCAAACAAAACCATTTGAAGACTCAGATCTCTTTGAGTCTTGGTAGACTTGGTTATACTCCAAGTCTTGGGGAAGTCAATGAAAATTTTGCCATTCATTCTAAAGTTACCATCTAGGAAATACATGGGAAATACTCTCCAAATCATTTTTTTCTGAATTTAACCTGCAGAGTCATCTTATAGTCTTGTTTTATTGATAAAGATAAAAGAACAAGAGACTCTGGAGCAATCTTATCACCATCATCGACGTTACCTGCAGAAGTAAGATATCTGCAGAATCTCTGCTCTATTTCCTCTAAAAAAACAATGGGCCATAATTGTAGCCGAAGTATTGAAGAAAATATTGACTCATGATGCTTTTTGTTGTTGTTTTTTATTTTTAAGAAGTGAGCAATTTTCTTTAACCCCAGTAGTTGCTGTGGAGTTAGAAGGAAGACAAGAAAAAATACTGCAGGAAATGCAGCCTTTTTATCTGTCACTCAACCTCATGTACGCACAATCCTTTAAAAAGGATATATTTCTCATGGGTTAGAAGAAAAGAAAAAAAGCTATGAGGCCATTTCTTCCATGTTCCACTGCCATTCCAATGAACTGACTTCCTGTTCCTATCTTTACTTAGAAGCATTTAATCCTGAAAAAACCCCATCTTTTATAATGAAAATGTCCATCATCTAAAAATGAAGAGGAAGAAAAAATGTCAAAATTTGCGAAAGCATGATGCCATATTGCTCCCTGAAAAACAAAAGCTTTGTTGACTGTAGTCATAAATATAGAGTAACTTTCATGGGGAGAAGTTTCACATATAATTTTACCATTTTACATTGTTACACTTCATAAGAATCCTTTGCACATTTTAGTAAAACCCAGCTGGATACTTGATGTATATAATTCAACAGAAATAATGAACAGCAGAAAATGGAGATAAACCTCAAATTTTCTAGAACTTCTAAAAAAACCTTGTGATTTTTAATCTTAAATTTAAGACATTTCTGAAGCTCTGGGATATCCTAAATCTGGTAATCTACATTATTATTACCATATATTAACTGTAAAACATTTCTGACCTTTTTTTAGACTTTTAAATCCAACAAGAACTTGGTTCAGCTTGCCGAGATTTACTGCTTTGATTTTGAAAATATCCACCTGCAATATGAAAATACTCAAAATTATATTTTAGTTAATATGTATCTGCTTTTTCTGGTTTCAGTTGGGATAGAGTTAATTTTCTTCCTAGTAGCTGGTGCAGTGCTGTGTTTTGGTTTTAGTCTGGAAACAGTGCTGACAAAACACTGGTGTTTTAGTTGTTGCTAAGGAGCACTTACTCTAAGTCAAGGACTTTTCAGTCTCTCATGCTCTGCCATTGAGGAGGGGCACAAGAAGCCAGGAGGGAGTGCAGCCAGGTCAAATGACCCAGGGGTTATGCCTTCCTCTCTCTCTCTTTATTTCCTATTATCATAGAATCTTAGAATCATAGAATAGTTAGGGTTGGAAAGGACCTTAAGATCATCTAGTTCCAACCCCCCTGCCATGAGCAGGGACACCACACACTAAACTATGTCGCCCAAGGCTCTGTCCAACCTGGCCTTGAACACTGCCAGGGTTGGAGCATTCACAACTTCCTTGGGCAACCTATTCCAGTGCCTCACCACCCTCACTGTGAAGAACTTCTTCCTTATATCTAACCGAAAGTTCCTTTGTTTAAGTTTAAACCCATTACCCCTTGTCCTACCACTAGAGTCCCTAATGAAGAGTCCCTCCCCAGCATCCTTGGAGGCCCCCTTCAGATACTGGAAGGCTGCTATGAGGTCTCCACGCAGCCTTCTCTTTTCCAGGCTGAACAGCCCCAACTTTCTCAGCCTGTCTTCGTAAGGGAGGTGCTCCAGCCCCCTTATCATCCTCGTGGCCCTCCTCTGGACTTGCTCCAGCAGCTCCATGTCCTTTTTCTGTTGAGGACACCAGAACTGTACACAATACTCCAAGTGAGGCCTTACATATATTATAGTATTAGTGTAATTTACTTTTATCTCAATTATTAAACCATTCTTAACTCATGGGTTTTTACCTTTTTTTCCAGTTCTCTTCTCCATCCCACTGTGGAGGGGGGAAGTTAGTGAACGTCTGGGTAGTACTTAGTTGCCAGATAGGCTTAAACCACAACACTGCTTTTGAATATATATCAGTTTAGCCTTGTGTGTTTGGTCATTGTTTTGCATCTTAATAGAAGCAAATTTATCTATCTCATTTATGCCATTCCATTGACTTTGAGTTTCATAATTAAACATTACATGCTATAACTGATATTTTCTGATCTATTTAATATTATGAATTATGAATTTCAAAATGCTGCTATACTTAACAGGAAGTAATTTTGGAAACATCAGATACCCACACTAGCAATAAAGAGCTCACTTCTAGTACCTTCATGGACTGAAATAACCAAATCAGATCAATTACTCCTTGTGTGGAAAGTTACTTTGATCCAGAACCTAACTCCCAATGAAACTGATGAACAATAAGTATCTAATAACTCTGAAAATCTAAAGCAATTTAATTTTCACTAAAATTCATGGTTAATTTAGTGGTATTAGGCAGGTAAATGGGAATGAAGGGAACAGTAGCTGGGAAGATTTCAATCACTGTGCTATTGGAATAAGGATTTTTCATTTAAGCCAACTCTGTAAGAGGTCAAATTTTCCCCATACAGCAGACTTGAATGATGAATAGACCTCAGGGAATGTTCCTTTTTTTCTCTAATGGAAATCTCTGTAGTATATTCATATTCTTCCATATGCATATTTGTCTTTGCACAATAATCCTGCTTTATAATCAATGGGAAAGCTCACGTAGGTATGCATACTGACACTGAGGACACACATTGTTTAATGTGTGTATTTGTTGGCCTTTTTGAACTGGGCCTGCAGAAATTAGGTTTTGAAACATACTATTCATAAATGGATTCATCTACTTTCTTGGGAAACCAGCTGCAGAATAAAATCTCCACAAGTGAGACTGTCTTATTTCTTGTGATTTCATAAGCTATCTTGTTGCAGACAAAAGAAGTTGTCTTGGAAAGGTTAAATTGAAAATGCAATTTGAAGACAAAGTTGTAGACCAATCTGGGGCTTTGAACACAAAAAAATCCCTTGCATAGTTTTCCATAGTTGCTGCCAAGTACAATGACATACAAAAAAATCATGCTACCTGTAAAAACCATATTGACTATAAGAGTCATCTAGAAAAAGAGAGCTAAGACTAAGCATAGAGAATTAGGCATTTAAGGGTCAGTTGGAGTAAAGAAAACTGTGAGAGAATGAATAATCAAACAATTGCTACACAAAATTTTATCTATGAGATGAAGATTAGGGTGCTATAGCCCAGGATATAGAAAAGCCCTTTGGATTTCAGATGAAGGATTTAGCTTCCTGAACAGGCCTAATCAAAATCTGACACAAAATCTGGATTATACAAAAAAAATCCTTTTGAATTTGCAGATGAGTTATATTTCCACTGGAGTAAGTATTCGCAGAAGTCAATTATATTGTACACATATTTTTCTCTACAAGTTTTATTCTTAAAAAAATGTAACATACACTCTTACAAAATAAAGTATCTTTATTTTCTTATCTTTAAGATACATTATATCTAACTATTATATATATCACTAAAAAGATCAATCTATAAAATTTCCTACATTACTCTTTAAAGCCAGATGAGTGTTACTATTCTGTCATTATTTTCTGAAGTTTGAGCTAGCAGTTTGATCTGTTCTTGACAAATATGACATTGGACATGCATATTCTCTTCCACAATAGAGAAAGAAAATACAGGACTACAGAGAACATGACTAGAAAAGATTTAGTTTGGTTTTCATACAAAAACCATTGTGTCTTCTAGAACCTTTAGAAGTGAAAAGAAAAACAAATAAAATAAGCAGAAGCATGACTATAGAATAAATGAAGCATATTTCAAGCAGATTTCTCTAGATTTCTACATCAGAGAACAAACCAGTTTTAGTTGACTGTCAACAATGAAAAGCAGGCTGTCTCCTACTCTCCCCAAATGAAGACTCCTATGTACTTTGCAATGATTTTATGATTCCTTTAAAACAAAAAAATCTTCCAAACCTAAACTCAGAGCGAACAGTAGGGTCTAGTAAAGTATCAGCTAGACAACTCCTTTTGATATGAAATAGATATTTCCTTTTAACTGAAATTTGGTTTAGTGTTTTGTTCTTATGCCAATAACTACTCCAGGAATTACTCTTCTAGGAAAAGCTCTTTAAGCCTCATAAAGCAAGAATATATTTGTCATGTTCAAAAGTTAAAATAAGTGAATGCAAGAATCAAAACATGAAAAAAATCCAAAACCAAACCAAAAACCTCTGCATGGAACACTGACGTTACTATTCAGGAAAGCTAACAAGAAAAAGTCATGCTCTAAAGTAGATACAAAGGCAAGATATCCTAGAAAAATATTATCAGTACTATCAGCCAGGCATATTTCACAAAGCACTAATACCTCCCTGGCCTTAAAACCCTGGAATATTAAAATAGATCTTTTAGAGTATATTTAGTCCAACTCAAAATTATTTTATCAACTTAACTGTTTCACTGTTGCACAATGCTGATGATGCTTAAAAGCAACACATTATCTATGGAGACAATCGCCTCTTAGTTACAAGAGAAAATTATCTATATGGAACGTAAAACATCAGTATGTTTGATATTCTGTCCATGAAAGGCTCTATGTAAACAAAAGTTTTAACAAAAAGACACAGATTCAGATATTTTTTTTCTCATTGTTTTACCTGCCCTCTAGCAAAAGTGATCAGGCTGTTTCTTGAGTTAAGCCATCGTTTCCCCGAATTGCTCTTATCTCCTTGCATACAAAGATAGGCCTCACCAGTTGCGTCTGCTTTCTTCAAGTCTCCCGTGTGCAAATGGACTGCGTATTCCACAACTTCAGGAAAAATACACATGCAAAAATAAAAAAAAGTCAGGAGTGCTCCTTGCCCAATACCTGCATTATGTACCATCTCAATGGTCTAAACCACTGCAAATTTCATCTGAATCCCATACTGTGCCACAGAACAAAGTGTACAGGTTTCTTCAGCCCTAGTGACATGTATATCCAAAACACATCCCTGCTGCAAAACTCCATGTTTGGCAGTCCGCAGAAAATGGGTTTCTTCTGCTCTGACACCACTTACCATTCCCAGAAAATCAGCACTACCGGCTGCTACTTGGGAGGCAGGATCTCCTATGTACTGCCCCCTCCCTCCCAAGGTAGGAAATCTCTTTCTAAGAAATACGTAATGTTTACATGCTCTTTGGAAAGTCTAAGTTCTGCTTTCTGTTTATTCGTATTTCTTTGTTTCTTTCTTCCTCTCTGTCTATTATTTTCTCCTTGAAATGAAATGGGAGCTCATACTTTTAGAGTGGATTAGAAGAATGCTGGGACCTGGTTGTCTTAAGCTTTAAATTCAGATAAATATCATCCAGTGAAGTAACACATCAGGACTATCAAGCTTACTCACTAGTCAGACCGTAACACTATTACAATGTTCTTGAGTTAAAACATGCTAATGTGGAACAGAAATAATTAATTAAAAATTCTCTCAACATCAGCTTTATTACATAAATAGAAAAACCTCCTCCCATTTTGTATGATTCACCAAAGAACCTTCCATGTGCTATATAATAACACACAAATACAGATCAGCTAAGGGAAATTTGAGCTTAAGGGAAAGCATTTCTTATTTTCTCAGCTGTGATCATCATATGGAGATTAGAAAAAACACCTATGGTCATTCCTTCTGCCTTGCCTCTTTCTGATGTATACACAGAGGAGTGACACAGACAAGACCAGATTGCATTCCAAAGAAACTTCATGGAAAACTCCTATGTTCCTTTTCCAAACAACCTATTTTAGCCCTGAGTTTATCATGGAAACAGTGAACAAGGAAACACTTAAACAGAAGCAGATCACAATCTGAATATTCATGGTTATTTGCATCATTTTAAGAAGGAGCCCAGGAAAAAAATAAAGGTTTTTTGTGGGTTGGGTTTTTGTGGGGTTTTTTTTCCCTCCTATTGTTATAAGTCTACTCTTAGTTGGATTACAATACTAAATCTGTGAATCTGTGTTCATTTGTATAATACTGGTGCTGTCAATTTAGGAATCTAACTTTGGTGGCTATATTAGGAATATGATCCTTATGTAGTCAGCAGGGAAAGGCAGGTGCTGTAGAAAACACTTATGATGGGTTCCCATATATTCTAGGGATAGAGACTAGAAATTAGGAGTCTAAACTTAGATGGTCTGAAGGTTCCTCTGCTTCCAACCACAAGCATCATCACTCTGGCCTAAGGAAAAAAAAATATCTTGCAGCAACACAGGCGGTTTGTAATAACCTGTGTCATATTAGAAAATATCAATTTTCTAATATTTTTCAGAAGGAGTAAACATTTTTATCCACTGTAAAATGCAAACTCACATTTGGGATGTGGGTAGTAAGCAGTGAACAGATACCAAGAATGTATTCAAGAGTGCTTACAGTATCTCTTGAACTTTTTTGTCACACTCTTCAAGGCTGATATTTGTTTAATTATTTATTTTTAATGACTGAGCACCCTTAAAATCCAACGTTTTACAAGTACTCAGTTATTTTTGACTACTCCAAATTATTCAGCCCCAACTCCCACAACCTTCTTCACTGGCACAGTAAAGCAGACATAGACAACATCTAGACTGTGTGACAATTACATGCTGGAGAAAGTCTTCCAACCTCTCTCTGCCACCTGGGACCTGGCTGGTTGTATGTCTGCTTTCCCAGGAAACACGTGTGTGCAAAGAAGGCAAATGCTGCTTTACACAGACATGAAACAAGAGAAATTAAAAAGTACTTTCAGTCTCACAATCAACAATTCAAGCCAGAGAGCACTGAAATACACATAATTTAAGTCTGAAATATGTATTTCAGTCTAAAATACATCACAGGATACACAAATATCTAAGTATACATCCTGGAAACATCTGATATTTTCAGTACAGTTTTCTTCTTGAGTCAAATTTATGCCAAGATAGAAATGGCCCAATTTAACCAATCTGTACATCCTTTAAAAAGATACAATTATGAGAAATTTCTGGTAGGGTTGAGAATGATTCTTAGAACCCAGAAGCTAAGACTGTCATTTATTTTCATGCGTAGGTGATAGGAAAACAGCGAGGGGAAAAAAAAGTGTTCTGAGGATATTTATTTTTAAGCTTTTCTTACAGCTCTTTTCACAAGTTGGTGCTATTCATATTGAGTGCTATAATCAAAAAGCCTGAATTCAAATATTGTGACATCTTATTTAGCTTTTTCTTTATATGTCTAAAATAAAAAGGTCACATAACTGGAACAAGGGTTCTAAAGAGTGGGTTTGCATACTGGTTGAAAAATTAATATCTAAAAGGCTTCATTAAATAATAAGGGCTGTATCAATCCGCTAATAAACGTGTGCTTATTGCAATAAACTTCTGAAATGCCTTTGTTTCTCTTTATCTTTTACTCTGTTGGGATGACATGTTAGAAAAATCTGTTTTTGAAAAGTAACTTTATTTCACTGCAGCTATTTCCTTCAGGGACGTCCCCTGGGATTTTTTTCTATTATTATTTTTTTTAAATCGTTTAAACCTAGAACTGGGAAAGTATTTGCAATTAATGGCATCACTCATGTTTGATGATAAGAAGTAAACCAAGAGTTTTCCTAGACTGGGGCCCTAATGTATCTAATCCCTTTCTTCAGGGCAGCTAAATAGGCACTGCCAGGTGACAGACAAAACACCTACTCTAAAGTCAGTGTAGCTACAGACACTTTCTCTTGTGGGAGATCCAGATAGCTGGAAGCACACGAGCTGTCAAGATGATTCTATGCTATTTAGCCAATGGAATATTTGGATTTAGCAGAGTTAGGATATGAAGGTCATATTCTGTGTTGTTCATCTAGAGTGTTGCCTTGCCTGTATACCTTGGTCATATAAGCAGATTCATTGAAGTCAAAAGGCTACTTGTGTGAATAAGGTCAAAAGAGTCTGGTCCACAGATCTGACCACTCATGTGGGGTAGATTAGAAATTACAGTGTTCACAATCATTTTTACTGTTTTTGTCCAGAATCGTTAATATACTTAATCATGAGCTTAGATTTGATCACACAAGTAGTACTCAAATGAGATAAACACTGAAAGTTAGAAACATACCTCATGTTTTTGCTGAGTCAGTATTTTCTGCTGAATCTGCTGAATCTATTGATGCATAATTTTAAAGTTCAATGTCGTCACATTGAACTTTACTCACAGCAAATGTTTCCTATTAATTTTCAAAGGTTTTGGATCAGAGAAAGAAGTTCCACTACATAAGTGAAATAAAAATGTACAAAGCAACCCTTATGAAGAAAAGCACAACACAGAAAGGATACTGAGAAATGGGGGAAAAAGCTTTAGGGTGAGTTTGGGACCATTCTGACTATCGGATGAACAGCATACCCCAACAACAATCTATGAAAATAAGATACTCTGTACAACCTTGCCATTCTTTGTTTCTTCCCAATCCTATTGATAAAAGCTCTGTTTCAGATGTAACCATAATGTGAAACTGAAAGTTATCGTTAAAGCTCAAAGTGATCATGGAGCTCATTAAAAGGCAGGGAAAAGAAACATGAATTAAAGATGATGTTGCTTTGAATTTTCCTTTTTTGTTATTGTGGAATTTACTACCTACTATATATTTAAATATCATTTATTGTGATAATTCAGTAACATTTGCCCACAGAACTCTCAATAGACTTTCAAGGGTGAACAGTTTAAATGATATAATCACATCCTTTCTGAATGTCAGAGGTATAGTTAAACCTTCTACACTGTTGTGATTTTAGTTTTGTAATGAAACCAGGCAATGCAGTTAATTTTTCCAATGGGGGGAAACAGTAAGAAAAGCTGGGGAGAGGGAGGGGGGAGAAAATGAACTATCAAATGAACTGTTCTGTTGGAGGTCTCAAGACCTTTTTATCTTACTACTCTTCTTTATAGCTTGTCAGGTTCTCCTTAGAAAGATAAGATAGTAGAAGTGAGGATGCAAATAGGGCAGGATGTTGTATTTCAGAAGCACTTATTGCTGTATAACTTCTGGTGCATGCCTTCAACTGTGGTCACAAATGATGACATCCTAAAGATCAAGAAATTGCCTAGAAATCATCAAGAAATATGGAGTCTAACAGCATTTAATAGTTATTGTGTGTGATGACTTTGTCCCAATGTGTTAATATACACATCTATGTCCTGCACATAATTATTACAGAATTCATAAAATCCTGAAGATTATTAATTAGAATGTATATGTATTTTTGCCATGATAAATCGTATGGAATCACTTGGTTTAGAAGAAAAGGGGGTCTACAAGGATGTTGGGGAGGGACTCTTCGTTAGGGACTGTAGTGGTAGGACAAGGGGTAATGGCTTTAAACCTAAACAGGGGAAGTTTAGGTTAGCTATAAGGAAGAAGTTCTTCACAGTGAGGGTGGTGAGGCATTGGAATGGGTTGCCCAAGGAAGTTGTGAATGCTCCAACCCTGGCGGTGTTCAAGGCCAGGTTGGACAGAGCCTTGGGCGACATAGTTTAGTGTGTGGTGTCCCTGCTCATGGCAGGGGGGTTGGAACTAGATGATCTTAAGGTCCTTTCCAACCCTAACTGTTCTATGATTCTAAGATTCTATGAATAGCCACTATATTAGTATGGTCTTCATTACAACCAGGCAATTGACATTACTGATAAAAGTTACTTTTTACATTGATAATGGTTACTGTATATTTGGATGCTTAGTTTTTCATTTACTTTGCTTTCTATAGAGTTATATACCTGCAATTTGCTTTGCAGCGATCAGTATCTTTCAAAACTTTTGTCTTTATTTGAATTTATTCTATCAAGACATTCATTAAAGACATAACCATAAATAGATGTATCATTCAAAGCAATAATGAGTGCAAACACATGAAAATGATTTGGTTTTTTTAATGTTGTTGTTTGTCTCTAGCACTGAAACTGCAATACAAGCAAGAAGCTGATAGAAATTTTAGACTGATATAGTACTGGGACTACAAAGAATAGATCTACAGTCGTAGATCACTGGACTACACAAATTGGTTTGTGAAAAATGTCCTAGGTTAGTAGATACCACCCATTTCTTGGTAATTTTCCAAGAAAAACACCTTTACATTGTAATATACCTCAAAACTAAATTGCGTTACAAATCAGGATAATATTAACAGACAATACCTCCATTTGGTTCTTACAATAATAGAAGCTTTGAGGAGTGTAGTCTAGAGAACTTTTTGTTTGAATTTATGAAATTTTTATATGTAGTTAAGCATTTAGCAGTTTCAAATTCTCAATATAATTATGAACAATGATAATTTTCATAATTTTTTTCATAAATTGGGGAAATAGAGCTTTTTATCAAGCTCTAGATTTACAATATTCATGATTGTACATCCTGCATATATTACATCCAATGTTGTTTTGAATCTGACAGATCAAAACACTAAAATCGTAAGATTTTTTCAGTAAATAAATGAAAGCGTATTAATTGTTTAAAATTATGCAAACCCCACACAAACCCAGAGATTTAAAAAGTCTCCAGTGTTTTATTTGCTCAAGTTTCAACTCTTAATGGGATGAAATATTTAGGAAAATCTCCTTAGAGAATAGTGTGCAAAAGTTCACATGGAATATTTTATTCCTTTTTCTGGGCTGCTTCCATCTTTTTCTATTAGTTTCTGTTTAAGCAGAACACTCTTTGTACTATAGCCTCTAGCAATAAACCTCTTAACTGTCACTAAAAGCTTCAATATGTGATCTTTACTATCCCCATCAATCCTCTTTATTCTAATGAGCTGAATAGATGGGAAGCCTGTTCTTAAATAGCTAGTGAACAAGTTATCAGTATGCAATTGGTTCTTCCTCTCCATATACGGGGCAGGGGGGGTAGGGGGTGTGGAAAAGTGGCTGGCAGAAATAACTTTATTATCTCTCTGGCATCATACAATTCACATGTGTTCCTAACAGCAGAGAAACATTCAACTTCATACATATTTTTGAGAAATATTTCTTCCTGTGCTATAAATTTCTCATGTACATTCATACAGTAGTGCAATTCAAATTCTTGGGTATCTCTTTCCTGGTTAATTATAACACACTTCAAAAATTCTATCTCTATTTTGAGTGGGTCGGCAATTCTTTCATTCTTTAAAAAAATAACTATTTCTAGATCAAATACATTTTTTTTAATAGGAAGATTTAGGTAATATCACACAGTAGATTATATTTTGTACACATCTTCAGCTGATACAGTATTAATTTGAAGAGATAATAAATAAAAAAGAGCTAAAACTGGAACATCATCTAACATGGAAGAAGCCAGATCCCATGTTTGGTGTCAGCAGTTACAGCATCTGTCATTATCCTGATACCAGTAATTTCTGTTTTCTCAGCTTTCATTTGTGATAAATGCATGTGCAAAACCATCAAATTCCTTAATATCAAATTCTTGTGGAAATCTGGATATACTGGTATCCCAGTGACAGATCCTGACCCCAGTAACAAAAAAGGGCTTAGCTTACCAGGCAGAGGTTCCTGATCTGCATAGAGAGCTGGCAGCTCCACACATTTGTCTTCATTAGGGTTGAACCAGCAGTCAAACGCTAAATACATTTCTTCCTTTGTGCCAGTGTGCTTCATGTGCAGTAAATCCAAGTGCCATGGCTGGTTTAGCATGCTATGTGGGCCAGTTACCTGAACTTTGTATATTGAGCCAATACCTGCCAGTTCATCCTGTGTTAAGAGAAAGAGAAGATGAATAGATCTCATTCTAATTGTGCCAGATCAAATGTAGTTGACAGCTGTAGCTGAACAAACTTCAGTAGTTAAAGAATTGGAGCAGATTTATAACTGCTACTATTTTTCCCCTTTCTAATCAGTACAAAATTGATTTACTAATGTGAATTTGGAGATGGAATACTTGAAGTTTGATATCAGGGAATGAGTGGTGGCAGTCACTGATGAAATTTGTACACCGAACGAGGCGTAGTATTCATATATATTACACTGATTCAGTAGAGTATTTGCAGGCGCAAAAGCTTTAGTCTATTTTAAAAATTTTAAACACTATTAGAAAAATTTCTTGCAACTTGTAGTATAAAAATGGTGTAATTAATTATAAATATGAATGAGAATTAATCTGATTTTGAGAAAACATCCAAGAAATCCTCCATCTTCACCCTACATCATGTTTTCATATAGAAGCTGTTTATTAAAATCTTCTAATTCTACTGCGGATAGTACAGCATCTCTATGATATACCATTGTTCAAGTAAGTGGAAGTAGAGGAGGCCTTAGATAACTTTAATTATTAAAGCAGTAGTTTTTCCCTGCAAGGGAAAAAGAAAGGAGAATATGGAAGTTGTCTTTTCTTCTTCATTTTCTCTAGTTCTCATATTCTTTCCCCTGCTATTTCATTTTAAATACTGCCTAACTAGAAGATGTGCATGTGACCTGACTTCAGCTTTTCCTCTGACAGTGCACTTCCAGTTTCATACTATTTCTTCACATTTACCAGAGGTTCTTAGACATAACGTAGGAAAATCTTTTGGGTACTCCTCACTTTGGATCATGTTTATGGCCTAGTCTAGTCTGCTTAGTTCCTCTTCCATTAAAGAAAAAAGGAACATCAAAAACTAGCCAATCATTTCTTTAGCTCAATCATTAAGTTCAATTTACCTGGCTAGTAAGAAGAAGAAGGACCAGGAAATAGTTTCTTCATTCAAACTCCAAGGCTGCTTTCTGATGAACCCCAAAATCAAAAGTCACATATTTTCACTCATTCTTTGGACTTATTGCTAATGGTTTTCTCACCCCTTTTCTTTTTCGCCAATTTTTTTCTTGCTACCTGTTTCCACAGTTCCAGTAGTCAATCCTGAAGAAACATATTTCAGGATGTGACTTCATGGACACATTTCTGTCATGCAAAGCTGGCTTGTCAAGTTCCCACTTCCCTGTCTGCCCACTTGCTCCCATTCCTTCAGTCTTGCCTTATATTTGCTTTTGCAGCTGCAGGATGAATCAACTAAGGTTAAAACTAAAGCTGAAAAACCAATCAAGGCTAAAACTTCAAGTTTTCTTTCAGGGATCAGCCATTTCCTCAAAACCCACAATGGACAACAGAAGGATGGAACAAGCAGTACAAGAACAGGACAAGTAGTAGTCTTTCCTTTGAATACTGTCCTATCTTCCAGCACTTTGTGGCTCAGGGACTTCCTGAGCCAGAGGATGTTTCTGCAGTGTTTACCTTCAGGTCAGTTCTTTCTACTGAACTGGTATTTCAAAACCAGAAAAGCATAAGGGTAACACAGTGTTGGCACTAGGAAGGAATTATAGCTACAAGAGGCAAGTAAGAGCATTGGGAAAAGAAGCAGGCTACAGTTCAAGTGGTCTTCAGATGCTTGTTAATATTTCGGTTAATGGGTAAAAGGAGGAAGTCAAGACAGACAATTGAAGGGCAGAAGTACTGAATAAAGGAGGAGAAAATTTGTGGGTAAAAAGCAGCTGATCAAAATGAAAAGACAAGTGATAATGACAGGCAAAAAAAGAGAGAAAACACGCAAGAAAAGATAGTTAGCCCAGAGAAACATGATGTCAGGGATGAATAAATTACATGAAAGAGAAAAATTAACTTTTTGTAGGTTTAATCTCATTTATGATTCTTCCTTTCCCATTATGAGCCCCAAAAGCTGTATAGTATCCCATGGTATCTCCTAAGTTTACAAACAACTTACTTTTGTGAGATTAACGAAACCTGTATATCAGTACCTGCAGCATGGAATATACTGTGGTATGCACCATGGGACCAATTTGCTCACTTAAGCATTCTCAATATGAGACATTGGGAGAATCTTCTCATTCAAAACTCATTGTTCCAGTGACAGTGTTACTACCTACAACAAAAATGACAACCTGTGCCAGACTACACAGAAGACTTAAAAATCAGCTTGGTATTTTAGTTTAGCAAAACAATTTATCTCAGAATTAAGTGTGTTATTGGCTACATGATTCTTAGGCTTTTCGTTCAATAGAGAAAGTTTGAAGTACTTTGATCTGAATTGCTTTTCCTGTAACTTGAAGCTGCAACTTTTTGTGACTCAGGTTGCCATAGAAGATAAAAGAAAGGGATAATGGATCCTCTTCATTGCACAAGTCAGATCCAGTGATGTCCATTATCCAGAGACCTGGCGACTTCATGTTGATTTCCGACAGTTTAGGACTGGAAGTCAATCTTCTACCTTTAAAAATTATCAAAGAGAAAGAGGAAAGATGACAGCATGACAGAATGTCATAATATAGCAAGACCATAGCCTTTATAGTCCACAAATAAAGCTTTAGTTGCAGGTTGTGTTGTATCTATAGCAACAGTTCACTAACACATCAATACCTTTATTATAATTTTTGCCAAGAATGTAACAGCTTAATGTTCATTCTGTGTTTAAAGTTTAGTTTCAGAGGTATATTATTGATGCCCTGGTATTTTCCTTGGCGTGTTTGGAAGTAATGGCTAAAAGAACATTCACCTTTTAGAGGTCTAAATAATTGTTCTTAAATAAACAATCAGTTACTAAACCAAATTTACCATTTAGAAGCACCAGACATCTGTAGCATGTAGAGACCTAATGCAAAATGAATAATACTAATGAACTTCAGTTGTAACTAGATCTTAGCTATATAATACATGCTGTAATAGTGTGAGACTGACACATAAACCTGTAATAAACACAGAAACATATTTGCCAGATTCTCAGATCAATATTACTATCTCCCTCCCTTTTTCTTCATAATTGCTGTTATCCTTCATTTTCATTCTGTTTTAACCATTGTATGGAAAATGAAAATGATTTAATGGAAAGGAACAGCTCAGTAAAATGTACTTTCTGCAACACAGAAACACACAACTGAATAACTGCTATCTATATTTGTCACTATATGCTCTTGTAAAAAATCCTTCTCCAGATTTCTTGTAGACCCCTTTAGGTACTGGAAGACTGTTGTACTGCCTCACTGCAGCCTTCTGCAGGCTGAACAAGCCCAACTCTCAGCCTGGCTTCACAGGAGGGGTGCTCCAGCCCCTGGATCATCTTTGTGGCCCTCCTCTGGACTCACTCCAACAGGTCTTTCTTATGTCAGGGGCCCAGAGATGAATGCAGTACTCCAGGAAGGAGGTCTCACAAGCGTGGAGTATAGGGCTTTCACTGCATATGCTATATTTAATTTGGAAGGCAAGCATTCCATACATAATATATTGACAAGATGGATTTTTATTCACTTTGACATTACCAGTTGTGGGTTTGCTATAATAGTAAGATCAAATTGAAAATTCACATTTTCAATGGAAGAAAAATACTACAGAGATATGAAAGAGCTATAGCCAAATTTTTATATATATATATGTATATATTTGCAGAAGAACTTACCAATTGTCAGAATCTCACAAACAGTCTCACATAATCCCATGTGAGTATCAAGCCAGTTCCACAATGGGAAGACCCATTCTTTGTCTGAGTCTTGTGATTCCTTGACTGTTACCATCTTGAGGTACATGCCAGCCCCATAGCCTTCTCCATCATGTCCTATGACCACTTTTTGCAAATGACTCAGAGAAACAGCTTCCACCAAAAATGAATCCACCTGCAAAAAAGCAAAAAAGGGGAATACTTAATTAAAGTGCAACTGAATATGCTTGAACATCAGGGAAAATATAGTTCTGCGTTCAGCTGAAGGTTTAAAATTTGTGTGAGTTTTTTTATATTTAATATAAAACATCCTCTCTGAATCTAAGAAAGCACACTCTGATTATACCTAACATTGAACTCACATTCATGGTTAACAATGCACTGTAACTTCATTTGATCTTTGGACAATATGGATCATTTCAGCAATCATAAATGGGAAAAGAGAAAACAATAGAAGGGAAGAAGTTAAGACAAAGGTGGAGAACAGTTTAAGCAAAAGATGGGAGATGGGAAGGGAAACAATGGAGAAGTCAGAGTAAGACAAAAGAGAAGTAAACACCAGTATTAGAGGGTGAGAATATGAACAAAACCAACAAGATAAGGAAAAATGTGAAATGCAAAGAAAGAAATTATATGCCCTGATAAATTCTTGTTTGTTTTGTAAGAAATCTAGGTGTTCTGTATATGGCCCAGTGTTATGGATTCCACTTTTACGCTACCAAGTGCTGTGGTAAACACCTAGTGAAATAGTTTCACAGAAATCAGACTCTCCTTGATAACGTACATCTTGGTAGTGAGCTTTTTCAGACTTCATTGTTCAGTGAGTGAACCTTTCATAGGAAAGCCTATTACACAAGAGAAGAATCTTATTATTGGTCATCTAGAAACCCTGGTTTTACGTGCATTCTCTCAGAATTTTTGTCTCTTGCCTAAACTGACTGACTGGACAATGAGTTAGTGTTTCATGTGGGACTGTCGTTACAGAAACATCATCGACCGCAAAAGTCTCACAGCAATTTCTGTAACTTATTTCGAATCACTGATTTTTAATTCTTTGCTACCTGTGCTGTCCTGTATTTGGAATGGAAGAAGTTAGAAGCATGATCACAAAGGTTCTCCCCAGCAATCTGCTTTCTATGTGCTCATGTGGAGCCTTTATTATCACATATGGATGTTCTTGTACAGGAAATAATACTGGCATTGATCTACTGTCAATACCTGAAAGATAAATTGTTTCCAAATTCTTGCCCCTCTGTAGCAAGATGTATTCTGAGCAGCCATTAAGTTCCAATTAATGCGTTGCTAACACCTGGGCATATAAGACAGCATTTTTGTGCCATTACCTTATTCCTTTGGAATTTTCTTCCTTTTGCTAAAGATGTATGAAGTTTCCTCACACCCGTGTCCCCTCTTTTGCCATAGAGACTGATATAAACATTTGCAAAAGTTTCTGCTCCCCAGCGGTCACCAATATGCACAGAGACAACATATTTATAGACTGTACAAAAAGAAAAGAAAATTTCAATCAAACTGCTTATCTACAAAGTGTACTTAAAAGACAACAGCAACACAGAGTATTTAATAAGTTTTCTGCTTGGTTTTCTTTCTGCAGCTACCAAAAAATCTGCTACACAGTGATTTCAATAGATTAATTTTTACGAATCCGATCTCTTCATGCTAAGCACAATGAAGATGTTCCATTACTTTCCAGTGAAATTCGAAGGAAATTAGACTTGGACAATTTAGACTTATGCAGTTTAGAGCTACTAAAACCTAGGCAAATTCTGCCCAATTCTATTTTACTGTGCAAGATCTGGAAAATAAGAACTCATCTGAGAAGTTTTTGGGCTGTTAGAAACTGAATTATCTTTGCAGAAGATAACAACTATCACAGGTCAAAGAATAACACACTGTGTAAAGTTTATGTAAATTTGAATAGCAGAGACAGATGTAGCACAGCATCTGTATGCATGACATACATAACATACAAGTATAAAAATCTACAAAATGCACTTATTAAGGTGCATGACAGGAACTATAAACTTTTTGCCTTTATAGTGCTCTTGTATAAATGCACTTCTACACAGTCAGATTAGATTTTTTTCCAAGGAAGATCATTAAATCGCATATATATTCACAGTCATACAAAAAGAATGACCAAAATTTTTCAAATGTCATTTTTAATGTACAGTCCTTCTGAGTTAACATTTAACTAACATAATGCTGTAGTTTCTTTTAAGGTTGCGAATAGGTTTGAAGTATTCAGGGACCAGAACTTCTGCAACTTCAGTTTAGAAAAGCAGTCACATCTCTAAACACTTTTATCTCATGTGCAACTGCTAACTCTTCTGAATAAATGAGGTACTTCTAAAAGTCTTCACATTCTAATGCATCTTTGAATATACTCTGAAACTCTCAGTGGGTCAAAAAATTGTCCTTAGGGAAAAACAACTGGTTTTTTGAGGCTTATTTCTGATACTTCTGTTAATAACTAAAGCTATTATAAGCCAAGTAATTCAATGACAAGTCCACCACAAGTCATTTCCAGGCCTTGAACATGTGCTTTATCTTTAAAAAGCATATTATTCATTTTGCGCACTTAGAATCACACAGGATTTAGCAACAGTGAAAACCAACATGCAAAATAACTGGAAAATTACAATTTCTTAAGTGGTCAGTATTTTTGCAGTGCTTATATGAAGACAGTTGCAATAGAGCCACTGAAAAAATCACATCCAGACAAAGTGCTATATTATATCTGTGGTACTGATTTCAAGAGGTTAGTTTACATTGTTTATATTCTCTCAGTGGTTTTCACCTGGTAAAGTTTTCTGGTCCTTACTGACTGCAGGGAATTCTTTCACTAGCTCTTTGTCTTCTCTGTTAAGAGAAAGCCAGCAGTTACAATCAAAGTTCAGTTCTTGTTTTGTATGTAGCTCTTCTAAGTGAAAAGTCTTCAAATGCCAACCCTCAAAGCATGGCACTTCATCACAGCTGACTCGAATCTTGTATACATCTCCCAGATCTCCAGTCTCAACCTGCAACAAATACCATGAGGAAGAGCATACTGTCAGGGCTGATTTACTTACAGAGAAGTGTAGAATTCCTAAACTTAACATTAATCAATGGAAAAGCTGCATTGGAGGCTAGGGTAAGTGTGATGAGAGAATCAATCCTTCTCTTATTCATTGTATGATCATGGGTGAGATTGTCTCCCTTATTTTCCCCCATTCCCTAATTAGTATCGTAAGCATGATACTCTACTATTAGGGTGAGTCAAGGTTAAAATTAGTTACATCTGTGCATTTAAGTTCTTCAGACAAAAGGTAACATGTAAAGCTTTGACCCTACTGGATAAAGAGAGCATTAACTTAAAATTAAAGGTTCTGGTATCAGCAGTCAAATGAGGTATTAAAATTAAGGATAATTACTATGAGCCTAGAAAGTTTTAACTAAATTCTCTTTTCAAAAATGGTTGGATTTAGAACATGAAATTACTTTATGACAAATTCTTTGGAAAAGAGAAGGGTTATCTCTGCATAAAGCAAATCATGAATATTACAGAAGTAACTGTAGAATGGCACAGCCCTGTTCCCATACTACATATGGGAAATTCAATAGCTGTTTGCTGATTGTGGGCTTCTATGAGATCTAGTTAAACAATTCAGCCTAGGGCCATGGGCGCTAGGATGATCAAACTGCACCAAGTGCTAATGATCTGCATGACATTAACCACTGCATGGTAAGTCTTCTGAACACCTGGAAGTGGAGTGCTGCAGCCTCTCACTGAGCAACTACAAGACAGGGTGGGAAGTGATTTTCAAGTGAAACAAGACAGGACTATTATTTTAAAAAGGTAACAGTTTTAAAAGGATCAAAACAGAAAGAGTTGCCAGTGGCCTTGTTCTGCTCTCATATTGCTTGTTTGGGTTTCTTTTTTTCTTTCCCAGACCAGTCACAATATAAGCTTTGGTAACTGTTGCCAGGAAATAAATCCTTTGTGCCCCAGTAGCATGACAGTAAGAAACTGAAGTTAACCTCACACAGTCATGCCTGGGACCAGCAGCACTACCAGTAGACTGTCTCCTAAGACAGAATACAGAACTTCTAATAGATTAATTCATTCTGCTTCTAAACAGAGCTCTGAACTTGACAACCCTTCACTGCTGACCTACCTTCCTTAAAGCTAGCTCATGTGTCTTTGCACAGTGG
>NW_009940388.1:0-32868 GCF_000696875.1 Nestor notabilis | reverse complement strand
AGGGAATTATCAGCTACGTATTCTTATGAGGGAGGAACCATATAAAAAGTGTAGTTTTATCATTTTGGGAGAGAGCTGGCCACCCTCATTATCTATTATGCAAATAAGAAATAGCAAAACATTAAAGTATGAAGAGGAATAGTCAATTGAAAATAAAGCAATCTGCCAAAATCATTTCACAGGAGCTGGAATTGTTTATGGTGTAGAATATATGAAATGAGGCTTATGGTAGGAAGGAATTGTACTTCATAACTTAAAAGATCCCTTCCAGTCTGAATTTCTTAAGTGTTATAAGTGATTGCTATGCCACTCCTACAAAATTTCAAGATTCAAGACATTGTTCTTTAAGGAGCAGGGAAGAAATCCTACCCCTGTCTCTATAACAGCTCCAAGGCTGAACAGAATCTCTCAGCTCCTGAACTGTAACTCCACAGTACCCACAACAGCCACACAGCAGTAGCTTTACACTGAGAAAGAGGGCACCAGACTTCTCGTGTCTCTAAGCCTAGCTTGACCTGCCTGTCTGTATGCCGTCATGTACACAGAAGTATTGCTGTCCCAAACTGTGATAGACTTTTGAGGAGAGATATGCCTCTTGGATCTACGTCATCCTCCACAGGTTTCTGACACGATCCCCAGTGTTGTGCCATGAAAAGGGAAATACATGGATAGAATTTCATGTCAAGAGTTTTTAATTCATGCTGTGTATGTTGTAAAGGATATAATTAGCTAAATTAGCTCCTAAAATATGCATTCATCTCATTAAACTTAACAGGAATTATTTAGGTTCATTGAGAGGAGAGTGTGGAGGTTCTTCACCCATCTAAACTACGGTTCCCTTATAGGCAACAAAATCTTTGCTTCTTCTCTTTCAGAACCAGACTACTGACTTGTAAAATTACTGCCTGCAGATTTTCTTTCCTGTAGATGGACCTCATGATTGTATCACACAGCTACTTTAAATGCCATGCACAACTTCTACCATAAAGCTCTGGAGTTGTAATGTTACAGAACTCATTTATTTTTATATGACAGGGCAAGCTGTACCTCACATTTTACTTTGTGTTCTGCCACCCAAATTTGCAATTCTTTGGGCATAAATACATGCTTTAATCCTTGTAGGAAACGCACAGATGAGATATATAGCAAAATAATTTCTGAATGCAGGACAGACTATTTAAAAAACACTATTTTCTATTTTGTTTCTAGAATCACAATTTCAATTAATGCCATGACTGCCTTTGAACCAGCAAGCACTAGTAACCATACTGTCTATGATCCGTGGAGTTAACCATTTTCAATTAAGCGTATTAGATATTTAACCCCTTTTCATGGGTGTGGTGTTGTCTTCTCTCCTTCCCCCACCCAGTTCTGGCCATTATTAACTTTTGTGTTCAGCTCCATCATTGTAGCCCAGCATTGCCATTACATCATTCTTGTAACCCTTTTCTGACAATTTAAAACAATCAGTTTTGGAATACGATAGCCTATTTTTGATCCCATAATTGGATTTTCCCTCCACCAATGCCTATTAATTGATGTAACATGATCTTCAAACCAGAGACAGACAAATAATTCACCACAAAGTATATATACCCAGTGAATATCCTAGTTTTAAGTTTGCAGAATGTTTGCAAGGGGACACTTTACCTTGGCTTTTATTCAATATTATAATTTCCTAATTAATTTTTCAACATTTATTTCTTCTGAATAGTTTTATGTAATATTCAGTACTTGAAAACTTACTGAATTGGATGTGATTTGTCTTATACTAAACAAAACAATATTTTTTCCATTACATGATTGAAGAGGCATAGCTCTTATGATTAAGAGGATGCTCTGGCAGACACTGGAGTTTTGAAGCTCCCAGAGACAGGTAACTGATGAAGATGATTAGAGAATTTCCTAATATTTTAAATATTTTCTTTTTTGACTCACACAGGGCTTCTCCAAAGGCATCATGTCTAATGTAATTAAAGCTGTAAATAAACAGTAAAATTTACTGTTTGGGTGCACATTTAAATTAAATTCCTCATTAGTTTCCTGTTAGGAAAATAATAATAATTAAAAAAAAGTGCATAAACGATTCTAGTTAAAAGGATGTGGTCAAAGCATCCTAAAATCCAGCTGAACAGCTTTCTGTCAAGAAGTCCAGAAATCCTGCTGCTTGTTGTTTGGAGCTTAATCTCACACTGTGAAAAACACATGGAGTATTGCATTATGTGATTTTCTGTCACCCTCATAGTTCTTAACATGAAACACATTCTGTATTTGTTGACTATTTATGAACAGACCTACTTGCAGAGCTCTGTTGCTCATTTCATACTAACTGTGCTAGTGCTTCAGAGAGTAGTTTTAGGGATCCCAATCCCATGATCTGCCAGTTGATATATCTTTGCATTTTATGATTCTCTGGATAATAGAATGTGCATGATACTCTAGGACTCTCCAAAGACATGCTCTGAGAAGCTTCCTCTGAAAGTAACCAAGTAACCAACCTCTGAAAGTAACCAAGTAACCAACCACTGATGACTGGGAGAAAGGTATATATACTTTACAAATTTGTTTATTCCACATGAGATCGACAATTGATTTCTATCATCACCAGAATATCAAGGGAAAGTTCTTCTACTGCACTATCAGTTTACTTCCATTTTCCCAGTTATTTTTCTTTGGAGATGGCATGGTTCCCTACCATGCTATCTTTAGTGCTAGAACTACTAGCAGAATCAATAACATTGACACATTCACCTATTTCTCAATTTATTTATTAGAAATAAATAGCTCTAATTAAATTTGTTCTTATTTAAGCAGCTCACCCACTGTACTAAAGACGCCTGAGACCACTGAAATCCAACAACTGTACCAGATAGCATGCTGCTATTTTATCTCTTTTAATTTATTCTTTATGTTTGTTATGTGCAATTGTACTATACCTGCTCTTTCACAGGAGCTGGTTAGAAATATTTTGGATCAAATAATCATTCTGAATATGATACACATCTGTGCATATCTGTGTGAGAACACATGGAAAATCAGGAATTACCTGCCTTCTTGTCCTCAGTGTGTAATAAATATATCTGAGATCGAAATTAAACTTCCTGTTTCAGAACAATGTAAACTGCATATAGCACATAACCTGTTGTGTGTTTTACTGCACTATATTACTAAGGACATTTGTCTAGGTCCAGGATCTTGAAGAGGCTTAAAAGTTCATTTACTCCTGCTTGTTGGAAAACTGAATTCATAGCTTGTCCTCCTGGTGATATCATGCCTCCTGTAACCTGCTGCTACAGTGGGAGAATATGAGCAAAGCTTCTATATTCTTCTGAACAGCCTTAGTAAGAACAAAGAAAAGGAGAGTAAAAAGTAACTGCTTATTAGCTGAACCACCAAGACAAGACATGAAGTTATTTATGGAGATATCTGTAAATCCCCAAATGTTCCTTTATATCAGACCCACTATTTTAATTTCCTCAGAATGCTACAAGAATTGTAAACTGCCGTAAGCAATGTGGCAAAGAGACAAAACTTCATTCACCGTAAACAATGCTCAGATAGTATTAGCTTCTTCACATAAAACAAGAACACAAATAGCTAAAGGGGAAATATAGGCACTAACTCAAAGCTAATCAAAAGTATGAACAATTAGAAAGCTGCTGGGGTGGAAGCCCTGTACTATAGATACAGTACTATGGTACCTAGGATAGTAGACTGTAAGGGACAATGACGACTGACACATAGCAATACTAATTTCTCCTAGCATCATACAGAGTCATTGAAATTAGGCAGTCTTGACAACGAATACGTGCCATTTGGGAAATTACCAACAAGTTGGCTGTAGCAGAGGTCTGTTTTATGCATTGATGCTTGCCAAAATTCAGTCAGCTAGTGTGGTTTCTCCATAGACAGATTCTGCCTATATTGACCTCTTCAGTTGATGTCAATGGGTCCTTTCATTGCTCAGTGTGTTTTCTGTCTGTTTTCCAATAAGCAGCTGCTTTCTTGTCTTTAAGAAGTGCCATTTATCTTTCCATTTACTCCCTGTAAAGTTTCTAAATTGCTTTAGCTTCTTATTTAAATTAAAAATGCAGGTCATTACTGTGGATTGGGTCATTAAAATGAAGCTTTGACAACATTTTCTAAATGTAGTCTTGCCAATGTTTTCAGAATGTTTATAGTAGCCATTGAAAAGTATTTCTGAGCTTTATAGAACTGCCTTGAATTGTAAGTTATTTCTCTCATCACTGGCTGGAAGCTGTACTTCATGCCAATCAACAGAATTTGTAGTGACTTAGCCTAGAAAGCCAGGACAGAATTTGAACATTAAAAAGATGCCTCAGATGAATCCTCTCAAAGCAGCAGGTTGCATGTCAGGTGGACAGGTAGTCACAACTGTGTTAGGGTTGATTTTAATATCAGCCAGATATATATGCTATTGCTTCAGGGTTCATCACACTTTGACATGTGTGAACACATTCTCCAGTAATTTACAATTATCCAGAAAAATCCTCTGCCTGGTGGCCTGAGAGACAGAACTATTTTGGCAGAGAGTGGATGCCACTTTACAAAGACTGAAATAAAGAAAGAAAAGCCTGCTTCCGTTCCTTGGGAATACTGTCCAGTCGTTCACCTTCTGCATTCACATATAACTGTATATTGCCTTTTGTACAAACTGCAATGCAGGACTTTTTAGAGAATTAGAAAAAATGCAAAATGAGCTGGTGAAGACAATAAATAGGACCATTTTTCTCCATGATACACACCCTTAAATGCACTTTGAAAATTCAAAGAGAACACTGTAGCTGGCTGTAGTAGAACAGGACTACCAGCAGAAGATGACCAAAAATCTAAAGTTATATCATTCCATCTTCATAAATAAATACATCATTAGTACCAGTCAAACTAGCATTCCATATACATATATATATATAATCCTATATATATGTATATGTATATTAAAAAAATGTATAGGCTAGGGAGGAATGTCATTATAAGCTCTGTATAGTACTGTATGACTTACAATGAATTCATCTGTTGCTCTGGGTAGAAAGCACACATATCCTGGGGTTTGTGGAGAAAGCAGAAGCTCATCACTTTTGCCCTTTGAGCCATAAATCACAAGGGTCCTTTTACACTCTTGTGGCTTTGAGGAATCTCCATCTGTTTTAACCTGCACTCTCCACAGTTGTGCTAAACAAAATGAAAACATCTTTAGGATCAGTGCATAAATTAAACATTTTTAATATAAATGGCAGAGAGCAATGGATGTATTTGTTATTATTTCAACAAAGAATTTAAAGATTACTATGAACTTAAATCCTATTTAGTTAAAAAAAACAACCAGATAGTCATTCCTTCTCTTGAAGATAATTATAACTTAAACCAGACTTGATAAACACAAAACAAGTGTTGAAGTGGGTATGAAAGCAGAAATTAACAACAAGGAAGCAGGAAAAGGATTCTGCCTAGTTTTTTGCATTCTAATTACAGTAATTAATTTATTAGTTTTCATTTCATAAAGTGGTCTTATGTAACATGAAAAGGAAAACTACCATTTTGAAAGATTTGAATGTGATCTATTTGTAACAACTGATGGCTAATACACAACTAGCTAAACAATGAGACTTAAACTTCAGAATTTTCTAATTTAATTTGTCATATTCTGTCTGCTTATTTGTTAGATCAGATCATTCAAAACTCTAGGGAATTCCAAATAGGTGTTTGCACTGACCTCAGCTCATGGCTCGGGCCTTTCAGGGATTCTTTTTTGGCAGGTGACCTGTACTCATAACAATGTTTGGGGTCCAGAACGCAACCAAGAAGCTATTGGAAAACCATTCCAGGTATGGAAAAAATACTGTGTCTTAAATGGACAGTATAGATTAGAGTTACTTAACTGCTTGAATGTAAATCTTCCCCTGAATTCAAATTAATTATCTGAAGAAAAGATAATCTGATCTTGCACGGAAAAAGGAACTTAAAAGTGGAAGCAAATCAAAAGCATATGTTTAGACTGGGGCCAGTACCATGACAATACGGTAATTTGCTAATGGAATTAATAGAAAAGAACTATTTTGTGCTTGTGTGTAAGCCTACAATGCAATGTGCTGAGAAAATAAATTTTAGAATAGATTAATTCAGAAATAAATTTGATGTGATTCTTTTTCTTACAGTAACATGTGCTTTTTTCATACCTTTTGTTTTCGCCCACCTGCCTGGAGATGGAGACTGGCTGAAAACCTGTTCTGGTTTCCTTGATTTATAATTTTCCCTTAACTTTCACATTGTTTTCTTTACCTAATTCTGTTTTTCCCCTTGTTATAAAAGCTGTTTCTGAATTACATCTGACTGTTCCCTGGTTCTTCTGGGCTCAGGTACAAAACAGCAGGCAAATATACATCTCACAGTCAGTCTTCTGAGTAACACACTAGCTGAAAGGATCCTTCCATCTGAACTCTTTTTTTTGAGGTCATTTCCAGAAATGAGTCAGATGTAGTATGTGAAAGATCCACATTTTGCCTAATGAGGAACTTTTGTTGTTTGATATATGTGCCAGCTCTGAATTTTGCCTCCTTGTGCCAGGCTGGCATGTGGTACCCTTCAGGGTGTCACACTTGGTGAAGTCAAGCGTCGTTTGAGCTTCTGCTGTTCCTGAACACTCTGAGTGTTTATAAGCAGCTTCAAATTTTTACAAAGACTCCCGACATAGCCCTGAACCTCATATCCTCTCCAACCATGCCCTGTTTTGAAGGCTGTCCCAGGAACACAGCAGAGAGGAAATTAAGATAATTTTGCATTACTGTGTTTCTCAGGTGATAAAATCTGAAGGAATAGTGTCCGGGGCCCCCCCCCCCCCCCCCCCCCTTTGTAATATCCTTCTACTTCAGCAGAGAGCAAGCCCTGAGTAAAGAGAAAACATGGATGCATAACTGCCTGTTCCCTCCTCAAAGAGGCAGCATGTTTAGAGAAGGTATTTCAGTCAAGGTGATTTATTTTAAATAATATCCATTATTGTGGTTTTAATTATTATTTCAGAAGACAGGCTAAGATACCAGTTGGGAGTTTTCCAGGAAATAAATCAGTGGTTAACAGATTTAAGGCCTCTTAGCATCTGTGACTCTGTTCTCCTACATTTACTTTTAATGCTTCTACAATTTGTTAACTGAGCTAACCCAGACTGACTGCATTTTCTCTCAGTTCAGCAAATCCATTTAACCTGCTCATGCCAGAATAAGAAAAAAATCTTTTGTCTAATATTATACTCACTGGGACAGCTACTTGGTAAGATGGCTACACCAGGCAGGAGACTGATGCCAAATAGTTATTGTGTTCAGTGATTTCTATATCTCTTTTCAGGGTATTCTAAAGTTCTGGAAACCAGATAGGTTGTCTTTTGTGTTTCATATTCATGGCCACATTAAAAAAGATACTTTTTCGCTGATAATACGGATCTGCTTGCTTAGTTTCCTTTCAGAGTGACTAGTGTGTAAGTGTGTTATTGTACTTTTAGTTTATTTGTAAAGGTATAACCATTTTCTTTGAGAAATCAGTATGACGACTGTTATAATAAATAATAGGGGAAAAATAGAATCCTGTGCAAAATAAAATAATTCAGAATTCTCTCTTCTCTAAAATAATTTAACCATGGGTCATGTTCTGACTTTCAGAAATTGAATGGGATCAGTCATAACAATTTCCTTCCAGAAAGTCTTTTAACCACTGGTTTGGATCCTGAAAGATACTTTCAGTAAGACTGTGAAAATCAAACCTACAATGACTTCTGCATGTAACAAACTGGGCAAGGTGAAACATAAAGTCAACATTTCATAAGACAATTCAGAGAACTGAAAATTAAGTGTTTTTTCTGGTTTTGATTTTTTGTTTTTTTGTTTGTAGGGTGGGGGTTTTTGTGGGTTTTTTTTGTTTAGTTTTTTGGGGTTTTCTTTGGTTGTTGGTTGGTTGGTCTTGGTTTTGGTTTTGGTTTGTTTATTTTTTATTTTTATTTGTTCGTTGGGGTTTTTTAATATGAACAATTTATGTCTTTTTAGGGGATTGTCACCATCACTTTTATAACACATTACTCCAGGTATTTTTTACTCTGCTGTGTTTTTGTTTTACGACCTAGGATGACCTTCACACTTTGCTAGGTGTAGGAGCAGGTTGCTTACTTCCTGGAGACTGTAGGAATTTGTGTTGCCTTGAGGCAGAGCAGTCAGTCTGATATTTTATTTTCTTAGGAAATTCAGCATCCAGACACCAATATATACTATCATTGCTTTTTAGAAGCAGGACCAAGCCATTTACAGGTTGGGAATTCTGTGATTATTTTAATTCCATTAACAAATACTAGTAAGGTAGAGAATAATTTAAAAACAAATGAAGTATGTCATGTGAGAATTTACTGAATATTTTCTCTTTTCTTATTAATTTTCTATGTATCTTAATACTAGTAAACTTGCACAAAACAAGAAGAACCAAGCTAGCAATATCTGTTAACTGAACTCTGTTCATCAATGTCAACCGTATTTTATTCACCACTCACAATACCACAGAGCACCCTACAGGAATCCCATTACAGGAGCCCAGCTCCTTTCAACTGACTGCAGTGTGGACAACATCGGAATATACTGTGTCTTGCCTCCTTACTTTGAGAGAAACGTCTTAACCTATTTTGAGGCAGAAAAGGAAATGAAATAGAGAAAACAGAGAAGGAAGCAGGAAAATTTTTCCTACAATGTAGGAAACTTTTAGAGAGTGATGTAAAGTCCTGTCCTCCCTCAAAACAACTTCATTATTTGTGAGCTGAGCCCAGCTATCTGCCTTCTCTACCAGGACAATACACTTTTTGTCTTTTTATCTTCCAACAAACATAAAAGGTGGAATCACAAGAATAGAAATAAATCCGTTCCTATGCCAGGTTTGCCAGAACCTCTCTGTCAACTACAGATGTGTAAAGGTTGCTGAGAAAATTTGTTATGGACATACTGCATTTTGTCAGAATCCATAGCCAGCAGCAGTGTTCACAGGGATCTGGGATTTACACTTCATTAAAGATGGCATAATGCCAGCCCGGCTGAAAAAGGACCACGAGCCCTCAAGTAACCTGTGTAGCAATGATGACTTTCAAATTCTCTTCTTTGGTTATGTGGTTAAACAGGTTACTAGCCTCAACCAAGAGAATGAGATTTCTGACTTTCAGAGTGACTTATTAAGTGTTCTGGTTTGTAACTTTTGCTTTAAACTTGACCTAAGCATGTTGATCTCATGCTGAAAATAAATAAACTCTGAATTATGACAATCAACTTTTATGACTTTCCCTGAAGCCCACTTGCAGCATGAAGCTCATATAGAACACGACCACCTGAATGCATAAAACTCTGGCTCCCTAACATCAACACTGCTGCTTGCCTTCTATTCAGTAAATGCACGTTATATAGAAAGTTTTCACTTCCACTGTGAATGGTACTGCTTAACACTACTATCTAGTCTACCATGTGAAATCTTCACTGCAACAGCTGCTGGAAGAATTTAAGGCAACTATTTTTATTTCCAAGACTGCATTTCTGACATTTTCTCTTACCAGCATTAACCCCGGAACTGTGTCATGATGGATTGACAAAGAACTGAGTACAAGACAGCTTTCCAAACCTCTTGTGATTACTACCGTCCTATGAAGCTCAGTCTTTTCACATGCAACGTCTATGAGATAACCAGTATGACAACACAACACAAACTGTGAACAATCCTGAGATCAGTCCTGCTCATCACCTTTTCTACATAAGGCATAAAAGCACAATTTCTCACCTATCTCAGTTCCTCACAGGAATGAGCCCCTGTGTAAAGAAAAGGTGGCTAAAGAGCAATTCAAGCTAAGCTGATGCACAGCTAATTGGCAGAACACTTACTAAAAATGTTCTCCTCTATACCTCCATTATTCAGAATTTCTGATCTCAACCTAAGCAATCCATGCACACTCTTTGAGTTCTCCTGGACATTTTGACAGTGTGACATTTCACAAACTGATTAAGAATAAGCCACTTCTTTCTCCTCATAATCAAAATATTGTGTCTAACCACTCTTGACATGTACAGGCTCTCAGCAGCTTGTGCATCTGTGCCTGCTTATTATAGCATAATGGAGAATTAAGCTGCACTGGAAAAAAAACTTAGATTAATAGTAAAATATTGCCTATTTTTCTGAACATAATGTGAAATAGATATTATGGCTGCATCTCTGAACTGTGCACTTAACAGAATGCAGAATCCAGTTCCAAGTCACTCGTGAAAATCAAATTTCTCTGTGGGAAAGCCTTGACTTACCTGAGTTAATCAGTCTCTTCTTGACAAAGTTATGTTGCCAAGGAACAATAATGCTGTTGGCTAAACCGTTTGATTGAATGCAAATGATTTAATTTTCACTGAAACTGGAATTAGATTGAGAGATCAGGACATGCTACAGAAGGCAAGTCATTGCTTTCAGAGACAAATGTAAACGTTTGGGGTTTTTTACATTAGTTTCTCCCATCCAGTTCCCAGACAGCCTTGTACAGAACACACATTTACAGTTAAATGTTTGCAAAGATATTTTTGTCAGTCTCTTTTCTGGTTAGGAAGAAAAACAGAGATATGAGCATATTACAGTGATGAGGCTGTGTTTGTGGGTATAAAAACTGGGTAGTTTTTAATTAAAATTTTTGAATTAATTCAAGCAGATTTGTTCAACTGAATGCATATACTATGTTTAGCTTCACTAATGGATATGGACTTTAAGCCTGCATTATTTCTGGCTACTTCAAGAACACCCTGATGGATTTTGACCTGAAAATGTTTCCACTGACACTTCACAACACATTTTTCAACTTGCTGATGTTTGCTAGGGGACCTGTCCCCATGTATTAAATGACAGTGATATTGGCATAAACTAAACAACACTTGAATCTCTTCTCAGGGGAATTCCTGGCTGATTTCAGGACAGAATAGTAGAAACATGAAGAAATAGTATATGAGCTGCATGTTTTTCTCAATTACTTATAAAGGCCTAGTCCCTTCTGTAGACTATTACCACCAATTTTTCTTCATTTTCTCTCAAAGTTGATAGGTTACATATACATTGAGGTTATGTTGCTACGGAACAATAATGCTGTTGGCTAAACAGACATATTTTACATATTTGTCACTTAATACTGATTTGCAGGTTAAATTCAAACGGCAAAACCAACGGTGTAGAAAACAACTCTTACCTTTAAGAAATGCCTTCCTTGAATTGTCATCCTCTAAAATATGAACAGAAAAAAAATATGTGAGCAAGCTTTACGATCACTTCTCTTCTTAAGTTAAAGTCTTATTCAGAAAGCTCCTTCAGTAATAATTAGGCATTAAGTATATATAATACCAATTTTATTCAACAAAATACTTACTATTGGCAGTTAGCTCCCTCTCAGTTTTCCCATCATCTTGATATTCATCTAACCATCTTCCATTGCAAAAATAAAAGTAATAACATTAATAAAAATTATCAGTATATTACAAATAATCTGACAATTACTTTCTCCAATAGTAATTTTTTATACCTTTTAGTCAAATTACACTTTGAAACTACTTTCTAGATTGAATTTTCTTTTATAAGTTCATCAAAGTTAACTTTATTCATATTAGGAGAATCTGGCTTACTCTGCTCCAGGCAAATAAGAATTATCATGGTAGCTATATGCAGTACTATAGTACTATAAAAATTACACTATAAGAAATACTAAGTATTTACAGGATCAGGGACTCAACTGTGTATTTGGTGGAGGGATCTAACCTGCAGTGGTTAGTTATATCCATTGTACTTAAAATGATACGTAAACCCTGCAAGTCTGGAAGTTTCTAAAGCTTCTGTATATCTTCAGCAATTAACTGAACTTCTCTTTTTACTTCCCTTTTTGTTATACTGGTGAGTTTAAGGAGCTTTCTTGCAATATCATTTCACTATAAACATACATCTATACTCCTTCAGTCGATCCCCCTTGTTCATATAATAACACTTTACAGTCTTTAACAGTCATCTCACTTATTCAAAAATATATAAATACATGCTCACTATCAGTTACTGTTCTATTGTCTCCATGTTGATGTTGGTTTTGTTTAAACTGAAGGATCCAGAATACGTTTCACTTCTTGTATGCAAAAAAACTTTATGAATATATATCTTCTGCATGAAGTCTAAACTCGACTGTATTTCAACTACTGTTGCAATAAATAGCTTGATTAACTTTTGTGACATATCTCCTCACTCCCTCTTAAGAAACAAAAGATCACTAACAGTTTATAAAAATAGAAATCAAACTTTGACACATTGGCAGCACATACTGCAGGCAAACAATGACAGAAGTCCTTTAGTTCTATATGTCATGTCCTTAATGTTTTTCTAAGAGCTTGGTAATTTCCTTCAGACAAGGCAGTTTTACAGACAGCCCAGTGTCTTTACTAAGTATCCCACACTTTAGCGAATTCCCCTTGACTTTAAAAAAATCTCCTTGAAATTAAAAGACTCAATTCTCTCATTCATCTGCTCTTCCAATAACCATCTTTAATGCACACCAAACCAGATAAAAAGCCTAACCATCAAAAAAAGGACAATTAAACCAAAAACCTGATCATTGGAATAATAATTCTGAGGGGAGTAAATGGTTCTTAGCTACTCATTTCCAGGAACCTTGCAAAATGAACCCCTGTTTTTTAGTGAACAGGATTCCTAGAAGGGGAGAGTTGTTTTTACTGAACACTTAAAGATTTTCAAGACTTCAAGGCACAGTTCTCAAAATAACATGGAAACTATTTCAACCATGTAACCCAAACTCATAAATCCTGGAGACCACATACTACAGAATATAATTATCTTGATCTAAATTAGAATTCTGCAAATTATTTCGGCTATATTAATTATCCTAATATGATAACAACTCAAGCAGATCAACACTCCACCCAACTTGGTGTCATCTGCAAACTTACAAAGAGGGCACGCAATCCTCTTGTCCAGATCATTATAAAAATATTAAACAGAACTGGCCCAAACACTGAACCCTGGGGAACACCACTTCTGACCAGCTGCCAACTGGATGTAACTCCATTCACCACCACTCTTTAGGTTCAGCCAGCCTACCAGTGGAGTGTACATCCATCCAAGCCATGAGCGAATATCTCATCTCTCAGCACATGAGGATGGCCTGATTGTGCACCTTTAAGATTTTCTTCTTGAAGAATATCCAGCCTTCCTGGACTCCTTTGCCCTTCAGGACTGCCTCCCAAGGGATTCTGTCAGATAGGCTCCTCAACAGGCCAAAGTGTGCCCTTCAGAAGCCCAAGGCAGCAGTTCTGCTGACCCCCTCCTTACTTCTCTGAGAATTAAAAACTTTATCATTCCATGATCGCTGTGCCCAAGGCAGCCTCCAACCACCACATCACACGCAAGTCCTTCTCTGTTCACAAAAACCAGCTGTAGTGGGTGCCTCCCCTGTTTGGCTCACTCACCAGCTGGGTCAGTAAATTATCTTCCACATGCTCCAGGAACCTCCTGGGCTGTTTCCTCACTGCTGTATTGTATTTCCATTGGACGTCTAGTAAGTTGAAGTCCCCCATGCGAACAATGGCTAGCGATTGTGAGACTTCTCCCAGCTGCTTTTAGAATATTTCATCTGCCTCTTCATCCTGGTTGGATGGGCTATCACAGAATCCCACCATGATATCCACCTTGTTGGCCTTCCGCCTGATTCTTACCCATAAACACTCAACCCTATCGTCACCATCAGTAAGCTCTAGACAATCAAAACCCTCCTTCCTTAACATACAGAGCTACCCCACTGCCTCTCCTTCCTTGCCCATACCTTCTGAAGAGTTTATAACCATCCATTGCAGCACTCCAGTTGTGAGTCATCACTCCATGTTTCTGTGATGGCAACTATGTCATATTGTATATTTACACTTAATACTTCTTAAAACATTGAGAACTGAGAGCTTATTTATTTACATGTGGTCTCTGTATAATTTAGATTAAAAAAAATCAATGCACTTCTCCTCCTATGCAACATTTGGTTTGGGGCTTCTTTGCACTAGACTGTGCTCCCTACAGAAACATTGTTATTTGTCTTCAATGGCAAAATCTCACATTCTTTGTATCTTGAAAAACTCTGGGACAGTGCTCATACATTTAGGCTGTGTGCACATATCTGTTCTGCAATTTTTTTCCTCAGGTTGCTGGAAGTGTGACAAATGCTTTTTCCCCATGAATGGCATACCTATTACAAGGAAATACAACCTCCTGATCTTCCTTTCCTTCTTTATGTTTGATGACAATCTTATCCAGGAACCATCCATTGCCTGTATTGTAATGACAAAAGTTTTTCATATGAAATAATGCATTTTTTGTATTAAAATAAAAAAAGCAGCAGAAACGCGCATCATAATAAGACAGAGCTCAGCTAAATAGGTAAGATATATTAACAGAATGAAAGCTTTATTATTCTGTGTCTCTCACAAGAGGGACAATGTTAATTCTTCTCTGCCTTGCTGTTTTAATTTTGAGAGAAGTGGGTTTTTTCCCTTGGAGACAGTTAACTGAGATCTCTGTGAAAGCTGGAAATTTTTTGGTCCTTTTGAGTGAAGTTGCTATTGCGTATAGTAGAGTATTAATTAACATTATTAAGACTATTGATGTCATTTGCAACTGGAGTGGGGCTGCAGCCTTAGAAGGGCTTTGTATGTTTAGGTGCCAGTAACTGGGAAAACTGAGGATCCTAGTATCCAGGGCCAGCAACTGGATAGACTGAGTGTCTAAGGCCAGCTGCTAGAGTCCTTATACATCAGACTGTATATATGTATATATATGCATATATTTACCATTGATGGACTGTCATTCTGATCAGCTGGAAGGGAAATAAGATAAGGCCATTGATGTTATTTGTGTCTGCCTATGTGCTGAGCTCCTGTGTTGATCTACATGACCAGCCATCTGCATCCAGATATGTGCTTTATAAATGTGTCTCTGCATGTGCCTACTGGCAACACATACTCAGCCTTGCTACTAGCGGGACTGGCAGGCACAGACCTATGCAGCCTCACTTGTGTTGGGCTACTGATTTCTTCCTCTCCCTAACAGCAGTAACCACTGCCACATCTATGCTGACCTCATGGATCACTTCCAATAACCATCCTAGTGACTGGTACAGTTCTTCTGCAAAGCCCTATTCAAATATCCTGTTCTCACTGTGTCTGCACCACTCACAACTTGTCACATTGCTTATGACATTTTGCCTTACAACATTATTTAACAGCACATTGTAGCAAAACAGCATGAGGGATGTTTCAGTCAGGAGCAGACAACTGTCCTATTTGTTCTCATGCTCTGCATCTGAGTCTGGAAGTCCCTAGAAGGCAGCAGACTCTGTCCCATAGGGAGGGCTTGCCCAAGCAGTGGATGGAACAGAATGGTGTTTCCCCTTAAAGACATCAGGCCCAGGTCACATTAGGACACTCTGCAAGCTTCTTCTATCACCCTCCTATACTGCAGATGTTCCTTAATTGTAAAGAGTCTACTAACCTTCCCATTAACCAAATTAAGCAGCAATCAGGCAAGTTGCCTGAAACAGGCCAAAAAAGAAAAGAAAGGTGTTGCTTGTGTAAATGTACAGGAGTGTATGGAAGGTTTCTATGGAGGATAAGGTTCTTTCAGAAAAGAAGACACATCACCTGGTGACTCACACCTGACCAATACCAGAACCCTGCTGTCTAGGACAAAACCCCTTTTCTTTCCTCATTCACAATGGCCAAGGGAGAAGATCTATCCCCTGCAGTCTAGGAGCCCCAAAGAAAGCATGTTCCATGATACTTTCAAGACTAAAGACCTTCTGCCCTATCACTCAAGCAAGTGATTATGATTAGTAAAAAGGGAAGACTCACCTCTAAAGGAACCTTCGTTCCTCTCTCTCAACCCACAAAAGATTGGGTCTCTAGATAGCCCCTCTCCTGACTCACTATCCTTTTCCAGCTCTCAACTCCACTGGTCACCTCACAGGCCAGGCTTATCTGCGGCTAGGTTTGGATACACTTTAAAAGAGGTCTGTGCGATTTGTCTGTGCTGAATACAATGAACAATCATCTTAATCACTGAGGTGTAAACTTTGTTATAGATAGAATTCAACCTTCTTTAGACGATCCTGCAAAACCACAGATGTCTATTGCCAAAGAACAGCATAAGATAGCTGACTCTGGTCGCAGATTTGTAATGATGATCCTGTGATATGGCTATGTTGCCTATTAAAGGAAAGATGGAAGAAAGAGAGCATGGTATGGTGTCCTGGGGAATAGAGTGAAGGTACCACCACACTGCCTTCTGTGTTACATCTTAGCCTACAAGGATGTGAAACTCTCAGATATACAACCATCCACATTGCTGAAAGAAGCAAACTCTAGCAAACTACAAAGGTACTGGAATCAAGTTTATACCCCATACCAAGGCTGCACTAATAAGGCTACTTCTGTAATAGAATACTTCTGCTCAGAGCCTTAGACAGTACAGTCAGCAACATGGATGTTGCTTCAGGCCATTTCAGAGCAGGGTAAAAGTGATTCTCTAATCTTGTATCAGTGTTGCCCTGAACTGCCTTAAAAATCCTTCTCTTCACTTAGCTCCTTTCTAGATCTTAATCTGCAAATGTATTTGCAGTATTTGCATCTTTGGTGCTTTTAAATACCAGCTCTGTCTTCATTTAAATCATTCCAGAGATGCATAGCTCAAAGGTCTGTACCAAAAATTCACCTCATCACAAAATTATCTCTTTTTTTTTTTTTTTTCTGAAAAACCTGCAAGCTGAATGCAATGTCATTCACCAGAGCAGCTCCGCATTACCTGCACAGATTGGAAAATTATCCAAATCTTCTACCGTTGCCCAAAGCAGCAAGGGCATTATACTATAGCTACTCAAAATTTGTTTGGTAGTAAAGCAGGTGTTCAAGATCTTTAGTTCTATTCTGGCCAGTCTTCACAGTCTGTCTAATGAAGGTTTATTTTACCTTTGTGAGCTACGCTTTCATGAGTTTTCTATGCAATTAAATAGGATTTTCTTATAAATAAATTTGAAAACAAAGAGTACGATGACAGTATTTGACACTAAACTCATGTCCTTTTTGCTTTCCATTACCACTGTTTTTCACTGTCCCATCACAGTGACCAGTCTGCAGGAAGACTTTTTATCACTGCAAGACCTTCTGTCACATTTTGTATGAAGGATGCAATATAAATAAAGTGCATTGTGTTTAAAAGGGGCTTGAAAACAGATTGGCCTCTGGGAAGTTAAATCCTACCTGGACCAGCTCCATCATGGCTAATCAGAACTTTCTCCAAGTCTCCCAGTGAGACAGCCTTTATGAAGAAAATATCCATCTGTGGAACCATACAAGGAAAATTATAAAGGTCTTGAACACAGCTATTGCTTTGATGATAACAGTATAGGATAGTTTATATTCTCTCTCTATTTTTTTTATTTTTTTTTTTCCAAAATTAATAGTGAGGATCTTTTAAAGCTTCCTAAGGTAAATAACACCTCAAAATTACTCCACAGAGACAGCACTCAAGTCCTTTAGCATGACACAGTGATCAGTTACAAAGAGTTATTTGGTCATCTCTATATTACACTTTCTAGCCCTATCTGCCTCACCAAGACTGGAAAACATACGTGGGAATAAGGATTTAGAACTTGCTTCTAAAATTCAGTGATCTGCTTGAGATAACAAAAAATGTTGTTATCATTTTCTCTATATGTGCAATGTAAGTAACTAAGAGTACTCAAATTCTACTACCCAATGTTCTCAGCGAATTACTGATCCACAGGATCAGTTATTCATATGAGGTAATTCTGCAAGTAATTTTGAATAAAGAAAATATATGAGAAAATGGTAAACTGCTTGAATAAAACTTGTAAATAGAAAGATATTTACACTTGAAGAAACAGTCTGCTAGCCATAAATTACTCTTATTGATCAGAAGTAGCATTGTTTTTACTTCACCTGTCCATGTCGAAATTTTACATTATTATTCTTAGATCTGTGGAGCTTCCTTTTGCCAGCATCTCCTCTTGTTCCAATGAGGTTGATATAAACATTAGAATCTGTTTCAGCACCAGGTTTCGCACCCGTGTATACATGGACCTCATATACCAACACTAGAAGAAGAAAAAGGTTGAGATTATCCTTGTAGTTTGCACATGATTCAAAAGCTTTCCCACCAAAATTTTACCAGAAGACTGCACTGACTTTCAAGTTTGGAATTAGCAACAGCTATCCACACATTTGTCACTTTCACATTCAAATCGTGTAATTCTCTGTACAAAAATATGAAAATACCAAGCTTAAAAAAATGCATTGTGCTGAGTACTGCTGTGCATTGCTCAGCAAAGCAGCCCATCAAGCATGTGTTCCCTAGTGCTCCATTTTCTTCTCTTACTCCCTGTTGACTATGCATGATTTCAGGACCTAATTCACAAGGTCTTTCTTGGCAAGTTATCTGGAGACCACCTAACTGTGCCTTGTCATGGCCTCAAACAATAGCTGTATTCCACTGGTACCAAGGCATGTTCAGCCTCCAGATTTATGCAAAACAGAATTTTCTGGGTGATTAACCTTCATTTCATCTTAAAACAGTAATCATGAATCCTAGGTGGTTTAGATTTTTGCCTCACATACAAAGGTGTGCAAGTAGATTAATGGGCTCCCTCATCTATAAAAAGCAGACAATTTGCCTTTGAAAGTTTCAGTATTTATCACTAGTGGATGCTAACACTTTTTAAAACAGCTTTCAGTGAAAATATGTTTATATCTTTTCAATGCCTCTCCTAGTCTAAACCAAAGTCTTACACACAAAAATTGTACACTTATCTTCAAAGAATTCTGGAATATAATTCGAAGTTACTGTGTTAACATATTTTGCTCCATACTAATATTATCTTTATAATTATTCAGATATGCAAACTTCTTTAAAAATATATTTGTAGTAATCACATACTCTTATATTTCATTTCTGATTTAAAAAATAAAAATAAAAATCTTTTTTACATCTTAATGGCAATTTTTTCTGTGCAGTGTTTCTATTCTAATCACAGCTGGCCATTTCTGCTGCAGTGTAGTAGATCACAGAGATTGCTCTTTCACTAACGGGTAATTTTAATAGTTCTTGGGAGTGAAGAGAGGCAGTAGAAGCCCTAACAAACACAATTAAGCACTACTTTTAAGAAAGAACTAATATGAAAACAGAAAATTATAACAAAATGCTTGAAACTCAGCAATATTCTACAAAAAAAATGAATTAAAATACTATTAAGCTTAAACCACCAAATAGCTAGTAGAATCTGACACTTCCATAAATTTTTAATTCACTGGACCCCAAGGCAGCTTATAAAATTCAAACATCACGTCATCCACTATCACTGAAGAGCAGCTATTTCTGATTCCCAGTAGAGAAGCTAAACAAGTAGTAAAATAATACTGCAAATAATTAAAGGAAAAAAATAGTGCCACACATATTAAAAGGTAGGAAGAAAGTGTTGATGTTGACTGTATTCTTAACTAAATTAGGATATTTCTTTTAAACTGTGTCAAATTATCCTAAACTGGCAAAGACAGTGTCTCCAACTCTTTATCACTTTTACAACTTTAACTCTCAATAGGTGTTACGTCCCTTGATCTGTTTTATTATTTTCTGTAACTCCAAGAATTCATTGAAGTTCTCGCATCCATACATCAGTGTACCAACACAGCCCAGGATATACAATTGATCATCTCAGTAACACACACACATCTTCAAAAATTTGGTAGAGCATTATAAAAACTAGTTTCAGGTTTTTAACGTAAAAACATCATGTTAAGACAAATGGCAGATACGTATCACAAGTAACAAAGATAAATGGACCTGATAATTAGCGTAATTATGAGCTATATATCTAAATGTCATTTTATATTCTAACTCTGAGTCTAATCATACCTGTGTGCCGATTAGCAGCAGGAAAATATAAGACAAACAGAAAACTGGCTGAAGGATAAGGGGTAAGAGCAAACAGTGACAGGAAACACTCAACAAAACAGAGCCCCACTACTCATGAAATGGCAAAATATCTGTCAGAGTGTGGAAGCAAAAAGGTTGCGCTACCAAAAGGAAATCTAACAATTATATTAATCTGTGACCAGCCATTTGAATAATAGGGCTGAACTACCCATGGAGCAAGACTGCAGATTAGTAAAAGCAGGGACATATCAACATGAAGTCTCCTCCAAGCTTTTACATCCTTACTTAACATTTTCGGTTTTGAAAAAGCAAAACATCTGTGGGAGCTAAGGAAAGAGTAGAGACTTTATGTAGTAACCGTTTATATACAAAGACTGGTGTCTGTATTACTTACACCTACAACTAAATTCTGTGATCGAGCCTGTAAAATTTAAGTAACTATAAGCACAATTTTAAAGCATATTCAGGCTTTAAGAATCCTTTAACAATAAATGATTACAAGAAGAAAACACCAACAAGTTCATTCCTCCCTGGAGGGAGAACACACCAGAACAAAATAAGAGATAATTATAACACAACACAAAGATATTAACAGATAAATGAATTACAGTTCATTTTGTAGCACTGTGTATCTCTGTGGTAACCAGAGAGATGATAATGATCTAATCAAATACAGCTTTCTATTGCTACAAGCCTAAATAAATCAGACTGAAGTAGAAAACATGTACAAGTTGAAATGTAAAGAACTGGAAAATATTTTCCATAGCTCCTTGGGTCTATACATCTTTCACCATCTGGAAAATGTTAGGTCTGGCATTTATTTAGGCTACGCAATCTGCATTATTTCTAAAGGAACCTTCTTAACAAGAAGATCAGTTTGTGCTTTAAATTTTTGTACAAACTAACAATACGAGCTGCTATATTAGGATAATAAATGGAATGTTAATTTCTCGAGTATTTGTTAAAATGCATTTTATAGGAAATACACAAAAAATTAAGCAATGAAAATATTCTCAAAAACATTGTACATGCTTTGAACATGTCACTATGGATAAATGCTTGGACATTCATATAAACATTCCCTAAATAGATTGTGGAGGTTCTCTGTACAGATGGACATCTAGGCACAGACCTGCTTGAGTGGATGCAATTTTTTCAACCACTGTCAAGCAGTTCCTCTAGCTTGCAGAACAGCTACAAAGGGTGCAAGTGTTAGTGGCTCCTGAGCTACAGATTGCTTAACTGTAAGAATAAGAAGGATGATGTCACTCTGTAACAGAAAAGACAAGGTACACCAGTAGTTTGATGAGCACAGGGGACAGATACAACCAAGTCTGGAAAATAAATCTACTAGTCAAATGCACTGCTGAGACAGCAAGACTCACCATATGTGAAATCTGCCACTTTATAGCTTTCTGTATGTTCACAAAACATGGCATTTTTTGTGTATAGAGTAAAATAAAAAAGACCCTAGAAACCAACCTCTGTGACTCTGGTTTAATTTCCTTTGAGAAACTGACCTACTCAAAGGCCCCCACTGCTGCCACATCTACAATGGAGACCTGCTTCACTGCGATAAGTAAAGGCCATCCCAACCCCCTGAGAATTAAAACTCTATGGCCCGATGCTCCATCCTGCAGTAGTAATTTAATTTCACTGTATGCTGATTTAGTGAAGCTACACCAGCTGAACGCTGGGGTGACAAAGTAGAGAGGTAGGTCCATAGGCAAAAAAAAAATAAAATAAAAATGGGAAAGAAAAGTTGAAAATTGTATCATAAACCAAACCACTCAACAGAAGCCAGGAAATGCTGTTTCAGCATTTCTGTTAGACACCTGTCTAATGTGGGGCACATCAAAATAGTAGCAGAACACAATAACTTTGGTAAAGGACAGAAGAGGATTAATTAGCAGGAAAAGGTTTCAGCCAGAACTCACTAAAAAGGAAGATGACCTTTCAGAAAATAAGTGATTGAAATCTTCAAATTGCTAACAGGGTAACTTCAGATAAGCTCTATAATCAAACAGAAAACTCTGTGACATGGATGCATGAATAAAACAGTTGAATAAAGGCAGATAAAATGTTTTCAGACAGAGGTGGGAAGCTTCTTAAAAGCTCCATGAAAGACAGGAATTAAAGCAGTATAATAACCATGTTGAAAAATGACATATCAAAATATATCAAAAATACTAGAGGAGTCACTGAGCAGTCAAGTGTACAAGTACCAAATTTATACTTGCTCAGTCCATAAAAATGCTACTACTGCTATCTCTGGAGACATTATCATGAGGCTTTAGGTGTTTTTTTAAGTCCCAGCTCCAGCTTCTGGTATCTATTCATAACATGAGAACATGAACTACCTGGAATAAAGGAGAGAGAGAAATGAAGGGTTTCTTTTCTCTGGTTATGAAGAAAAGGTAACTTAAGAGCATCCTTAGGGCAACAGAATGCAACTTAGAGAACCCTTTTATCCAGACTTCTTATTCTGGGCTCCTGAATTAGGGTTTCTGTTATAGAAGGTTGCTATATACCTGATCCTTCACCAATGTTTAGAGTTAGTTTGGCTCCAGTCTGCAACCACAGTACATAATTCTCATTACCTTCTGAAGGAGTAAGGTACAGAATTCAGTGACTGATGTAAACAGTAAACAAGCATTGCAGGTTGCTTTGCATTAAAGACTAAGTTAATATTTTGCTATGTTTTGGGAGAAGAGGAAAATAATTCTAATAGAATGAAAGAACAATTTGTTAGTAAGAATAAGAATGAAAATTTTCACTGCTGAGTCAGTATAAAGTACTGCCCCATTGTCAGCTCTTTTCAAAGTAATTCTACTAAAAGTGTAGTCATTATTTCAGAATTCTAGTTATGAGATGAATTTAACATAAGTATACTTAGTACTTATTACTCAATCTACATTAGATAAGCTTCCTCTGCGTTACAGCTGTCTGAGCCTAATGACACTGGTGTGCCTACAACAGCACATTAGTTAGAATAAGAAACTGAATCCCCTGGTTACTTCTTTATGTTTTGCAGCATGGAGTGGTTTTAGAGGGAAAAACTGGATTCTTTTTGGATTAAACTACACCAAAGGATATGTTCCAGGAACACAATGACAATGATCTTGCCACAAATTGGCAGTCAGTCTGTGGGAACAGACTAAAACAAGCCCGAAGTAACTTCCCCCTAAACACACATAATGAGGACATTGGACCCTTAGCTCATTGGATTTTTAGCACCAACCACTTCACCGCACAAATCCACTCCCATCAGGCTGTTAGTGTAAACAGACATACTGGCCAAAGAACACAAAACCTAGAGAGGTATTAAATTATATACAGCATTAAAATTGTCAAACTCTTGCTATGCAGTCCTGCCTTAATGGTGGTGATCCAAGATACTAGAACAGTGTTACACAGTATTGTTCCAGGTTCTGCCTTTTTTCCCTATGACATGTTGACTTGAATGAAATGGTTGTTTTGCCTTGATTTGTCAACAGCAAGACATGGTTTTATCACTTGGTTTTACTACCTGGGTTGCACGAATAGTGTTGACATTTTGCCAAGGGTAAAGATACAGATTGCTGTAGCATTAAGGCTAAAAGCGAACAATTTCTTAACGGATGATAGTGGTTAAAAGGGACTATCTTCCTCAGAAGTGCTGCATATATTATTTGAGAAGACATAAATACAAAAACACTATCATGTGAAGACATTTCAATTAGAATTAGAGTTCTCAGGCTTTCTAACCTCCACAATTGCATTTGGAGCAATATTTAAAAAAAATAATACAGGAATATTATTCATAACATGTAAGAAATTATCAGCTTTGCAAAATCACACTTAGTAATCAATTTTATAATAAGAAGAAGAAGCTTGACTATTTACCTATGTAGTTGGTGTCCTCTGAGTGATTGATTAAACAGGGATGCAAATTTTATAGAGATGATAGTGCTTGAGTCATTGCTAGTTGCTTTGGTCCTCCTTTGCACTATTTCAGTCAGTGAGCACATTCTAACTTTTCTGTGTTTGCCTGAACATTTCTCCAAGTGGAAAAGAAATCTAAATCTTTTGAGCTGGAGTTTTTCCTGTCTCAGCCTCGATATTTGTCTTTTATCTCAAATCAGTGCAGTTATTCCTTTGATTATGTGAACAAGAACAAGGCAGAATTCCTGATTTATCTTCTTATTTGAAGTTTATGTTCACATAAGAGAACAGTAAGAAAATTCAACACTTCCTGTACCATGTACCCCTTTAGTTCAAAAACTTCAGCCATATCTGAAGACAACCCATGTTAGAATGTGTGATAAAGGTCTTCCTGCACACTCTCAAAGGAGCACAGACAGATATTGGTAGAGGAGAGTCCAACTAACACCCTGTTGTTGCTTCTCCCAGGCCCATCACAGGAGCCATCGGCCCATCTCCACAAGCACAGGGGCACAAGGGCAGGTGGGAACCTTGATCAAGGATTCAGAAGAAGGGACACCCCCTCCCAGCCCCTGCAGGGTTATCCCAGGAGAGTCTCAGTCCCAGTGTCCAGGCTTGAAACCTATCATAATGAGTCAGTTTTGGAGTATTTATCAGACTGCAGGGGTTGTGGGTAATATGGGACAGAGTGGAAGAGCATTTTGGGTTTGCACAGGACTTAAGCCAACCGTATCCTGGGCTGCATCAAAAGAAGTATGACCAGCAGGTCAAAGGAGGTGATCCTACCCCTCTACTCTGCTCTTGTGAGAACTCACTTGGAGTTCTGGTGTCCTCAACAGAAAAAGGACATGGAGCTGCTGGAGCAAGTCCAGAGGAGGGCCATGGGGATGATAAGAGGACTGGAGCACCTCCCATATGAAGACAGGCTGAGAAAGTTGGGGCTGTTCAGCCTGGAAAAGAGAAGGCTGCGTGGAGACCTCATAGCAGCCTTCCAATATCTGAAGGGGGCCTACAAGGATGCTGGGGAGGAACTCTTCATTAGGGACTGTAGTGGTAGGACAAGGGGTAATGGCTTTAAACTTAAACAGGGGAACTTTAGGTTAGATATAAGGAATAAATTCTTCACAGTGAGGGTGGTGAGGCACTGGAATAGGTTGCCCAGGGAAGTTCTGAATGCTCCAACCCTGGCAGTGTTCAAGGCCAGGCTGGACAGAGCCTTGGGTGACATAGTTTAGTGTGTGGTGTCATGGCAGGGGGGTTGGAACTAGATGATCTTAAGGTCCTTTCCAACCCTAACTATTCTATGATTCTATGATTATCATGGGATGTGTAAAGGAGGAACAAAAGGCGAGGGAAGAGATGGGTCTGATGTGTGGAGAAACAACTGTGGGAAAATAGAGGAATCAAGGTATCAAAAGGACTGGTCAAAGTTAACATTGCTGGTTGGTATGGTTGGCTGTGTCCTGCATCTGATCAGTGCAGTCTGTCCATCTTCTTATTAATTTGCTTTCTAACTCTTTTCTGGGTGAGGAACAATGTTCTCTGTGTATGTATGGGGTCTGAGTGCCACAACTGTACTGGGGCCCAGCTGGGGTCCTGCATGATGGAAACTGGAGAGACTGAAGGGAGTGAAATTAAATGCCCGTGAGTGTAGTGGGACGAGGTCAGAGGCTCATGTCTATGTGCAAGACCACATGAGTAGCTGACTGTTGGAGGGACCATGGGAGTCCTGGCCAGCTGCCAAAGACATGGTGGGGTATGGGTGTCTCTAGGGGTGAGACAGCTCTGCGTGTGCGTTTCTGCATGTATGAGATGGTCTGCACCAGCATTCGGACTGGGGATGCAGCCTTGGGGGCTCACATATCCAGGTGCCAGCAACAGGGGAGACTGGAATCCAAGAGATCCAAGAGATGGGCCAGAGAGAGGAACAGGCTGAGGCTGCTGGTGTTCTCCATGTTTGTGCAACTGCTCTGTGTGTCTAGGATATCTGTGCAGTTTGCCACGTATACATGTATATATTTGTGGTGTATAGATGTTCTCTCTGTGTGAGCCGACCAGGAACACATGTTCAACCTTGCTGCTGGTTGGACCGGGGGCCATGCAGCTGCAACAGCCTCACCCATAGTCAGCTGCCAGATCTGGTCTGATTGCCCTAACATTCCTGTGTTATCATGATATTAAAAAGCTAAGTAAAAAGCATTCATAATAAAGCTTCTATCTTGTTTTCATTGAGCGTCACTTAGGATTTACCTAGTTCAAAGGATAGTCACTAATTTCCCATACCTATCACTTAGAAATCAGTTGAACAATTTTTCTTTCATTTTGTGAATCACAACATAACTAGGGGATAAAACCAAATCAAAACAGAAACAAATAAACAATCCAATACTTTTAAAGTTTGGTAAACTAAAAATATCTGGAACTGCTAGGAAAAAGTGAGACTGGGTAGAGGAATCAGAGAAAAAAAAACCAAACAGGATGTAGCAGGAAATAATTTATGATTTGAGGAAGAGAAGCTAGAAAAAAGAAAGACAAGGAATAAAAAATCAGCTCCAAGGTTTTTGTTCCCTATTGGGTGCATAGTAGAGTTTGGCTGGAGAAAGAAAGAAAAAGGCTAAGGAAAAAATTACCCTTTCTTGTAAGAGAGAAGTTGAGCAATAAAGTAAGTGTTAAACAACAGCAATTAAAAAATAGTGCCTTCTGAGCTTAGCATATATTTGTTCATTTTGTTTAGTTTTCAACACATCACTTTTATAGTTAAGCAAATTTAATACCATTAGGAAATACCAGACACTATTGAAAGTACAGGATACAAATTACTAAATCATATCAAATTATCATTAAGTAATTACTACATCATTTGTTCTGCTGAAGAAAGTGACTTGATGTGGTTATTCCAGTACTCATAAGAACTAGCTTTTAAATGGGAAATCCAAATGGACAGTGTTTCATTTGCTTGTTCTTCAGAAACTAAATAGAAAATCCTTGGAAGGTCTTGCTAAATTTATATGAATGTTCAATTTAGATGTGCTTAAAATCAATAATTAGTTTGTAAAACTTACAATTTCAGGAAATTTCCAAATCCTTTCTATTATACCTTTTCTTACAAACTTGAGAGATATATTTTAATAAAGATAATGTTCCTGCAAAAGCAAGGAAAGATGCAGTAATGTAACAATTAAAAAGTAAATAAATGTGCTGCTTTAAACATATTCCCAGCCTTTGATAGAACTGACTTGATTCTTCACATACAAGTACCTAAATGAAGTGTGCCTACCAGAATACTGGTACTTTTCTATGAATGCAGATTTTAGACTGCATAATACAGATTTGAGTTACTGATGTTGAATTAATTGGCTCCTGAACCAGTACATGATATTTATATCACTGTAAGAAACAGTATATGGTACTGTGGTATGTATTAATTAATGGTCATAGGGTCTGGTTCATCCTGATCAGTCCTGGTTTTTGAAATCTCTTGTTCAAGTCACTAAATACTCTGCAGGAAATGTGAGATGGCCCATACATGTTTCTCAGCATCTTCTGGCCTCTGTAATAGAGATCAGTAGTTGCCTTTGGCCTTAAAAAATTCATGTATCCCTAGTCTTGATGTCTTTTTCAGAAAATTATATTCTTTTGAGTTAAGGTTTTTTCACTTCTTTGATATTTCCATCTGAAATGATTTGATCATCACTAAGTGCATGATGACCCTTTTTTATGTTGAATCACTGATTCCTTGCAATGTTCACTGCTTCATTTTGAATACAATTTGCCTGAATGGTAGCACCTGTCTATATAAGACCTTCCACCTTCAGACAGTATTGTCCATCAGCTGCACAGTTGTTATTCTATTAATGTAAAGAGAATTCTATTAAAACAACCCATAGTGTTAATTATACTGGCTTCCTATTCCTTCACAGAGGCCCAGGACTTTTTAAATAATAATGTTTTATAATAGGCTATTTCCCACTTCACTTGAAAAAATAAACTGTATCAAAGCTGTGGTAAACCTTGAAGTACCAAAGTGCCACCCTGCAGCTAACAATTTCTATGTGAATCGGTCTGACTTGAGTCTAATTTGGAAAACACGTGTGTGATGATTCAGATCATGGATTTCTGGTAAAGAATATTTTACGCAGCACAAGAAAGGATGATATCAAACTTGCTAAAAGGAACTGTATGTTACATGACATTACATACCTTGTTATGCCTTAATTTCCTGCCTGATGCCTTGCTCTGAAGTGTAGTAGTGATTTAGGGACACTCTGAGAGATCAAGACTTTTATCGGGGGAAGATGCCTAGCCATAGCTATTATTCTGATTTGGGGGAGGACAGAAGTGAGGTAAAATTTTCACTTCCTGCTTCTGTTGAACTAGAAGGTAGTCGTAAGGGATTGTTTCATGGTCTTTTGGGCAGTCTGCTCTTGAAGAAACATCAAAAAGCTGTCATATACTCACAGGATATGGCTAGTGAACACATGATCTAAAATACTGAGCACGTACCTGGCAAAAGCCCTTTTGCAGGGTTTCTTATTGCCACTTCTCTCCATGTATCACCTTCACCCTTGTCTTCTGCAAGCCAGGACTCTATGGGGAGACATATCTCTTCATCAGCAAAAGGGAATACTCTTTTAAGTCTGACTTCATCCAGGTACCAACCAGGATCATTTCCAGTGTTGTCGTGGCCAATGCGGATTTTATATAGTTGACCAAGACCTCTGAGATTAATCTGTAATGACAAAAAAAAACCCAAACAAAAAAAACAAAAACAAAAACAAAAAAAAAAAACCAACCAAAAAAAAAAAAACAAACCCAAACAAATTATAATGTGTTTTAGCAATCCCTCTTATACCTGGCATACAAGTTAAATATGCATCTGACATAACCTAGAGTAATGGGTTGGGTTTTTTTCAGAAAATGAAGCTTATAATATACAATGAATCTGAGAGCAATCAGGCAAAAGCATATGAAGTATTCTGCAAGGGTAATTTTATTTACTTCAGTACCATATTATTTAAAGTGACTAAAGACCTCAAACAATTCAGTCTGGTTTTAGATCTCTTGACAGAATCCAGTTTGTGGTGACAACAAACTGAACAAGCTGAAGTGCCATCAATCACTGCTGCATGAAATAATACATTTTGCAATCCATATAGTTACCATCAGCAGAGCCCTATTAACTATTCCTACCACTCGTGAGTCTGCTATGGCTCACTTTTCTCTTTGTCTTCTATTTTTATGTGCATCAGTGTCAGGGTTAACTGTTTCTCTAAGTGCTGATGCCACACTGCAGCAAATTTAAACAATAAAACACGAGTATGTCACATTGATCACTGCAGCCCTGAAATAAAAGCCACTTTGTTTTGGGCTGCAGAAGTTTCTTGAGCAATGCTGACAGCAAAGAACCTAAGCACAAAGCTGGGGTTAACCAACTTCATTATCAGTGATGTGTTTGAAATGGTAATGGTAAAAAAAATCACAAAGAAAATAAGGAATAAAAAATAGCTTTTCTCTTTTACCATTATACCATTTTTATACTGTTTAACATCAAAACAAAAGCAAACAGAAAACAGATTAACACCAACATTGTCCCAGGAGTCTAAATTACAAAAAAGGATGAAGTAAGAGTTGTGTTTAAAGGTCCGTTGTGTCTGCTCTGGAAAGTAACTTTAATAAGTCTGCCCCAGAGCCAGAGTTTCCCCTTCAAAATTGTTTTGCTAAGGAAGACTACAAGGTAATGCTCCTTTGCTTTGTGGAGCTGGGAATGGTCAGAGACACTAAAGACATATTTCTTTCACTCTTTTGTTGAAATGTTTTCCTAGGCAATGACACACACCAGTGTAACACTGACGTTTCTTGGTTATGAGGACCACCACAGAAGAGTCTTGCTGCCCTAATGGATCACTATTTCCTTGCATCCCTGTGGCAAGCCTGGCACAACTCTGCCTCATAAGATGTTATAAAGATGGTATAAAGTATGAATAGAGTCACACTTATGGCCAAAGTAGTAGGTTTTCCTATATTAAAACAGTATGTTAAAGTAAGAGGTGCTAAATAAAGGCACAATTATAACATTAATGCAACAAAACCATGTGCATCAAAAATACGCTGCTAATACTCACAGCAGAATTACAGCAGCAGACAAAAAACTCCCTGAAACTAATCACAAATGTAGCCAGGACATAGGCTATTTTGCCATAATAAACCTGTCGCCCAGCTACAAAGCAGAGACCTCTGCAGTGCGCAAGTGGCTGTTAAGGTTGCATTGCAAATAAATATAACAATATATTAGAACTCTCACCCTTTATTGTGAATTGAATGGAGTATAGTATCAGTGAACAACAAAGGTGGTGTTCCTCTGAGATTTAGATACTGGTGGCTATTTGTGGTGCAGAAGGGCAATTCAGTAAATAAAACATTGCAACCTTGTGACCTTATGCCTGTGATCAAAGTCTGTCATAGCCCCTGTTGAAAGGGGAGCGTCACAGCCATCTTTGCATGCAGTATTCACTACCATGACCCTCAGGACCAGGAAATGCTTTCAAAAAAGACTCTTTTGTCTTCTGAAGCATCTAATCAGTCATTTGGCCGCCAAGCAAATGGAAACATTATAGATAAAAAAAAGAAAAATCCTGTATATCTATAGTGGGTATCTTATGATTTAGCTGAAAAGTGAAGCGATAACTTTCTCAATTATATTTATTTTATCATATTATGCTAAAGTGCCTTTTTTTTTTTTCCAGAAAGAAGTCTAAAATGGGAGATATGTTTCCAGGTGAATCTGCAAAGGTTTCAACATAGTATCATGGAATCATAGAACAGTTTATGTTGGAAGGAGCCTTTAAAGGTCATCAAGTCCACCCCTTTTGCAATGAGCAGGGACAGCTTCAACTAGATCAGATTGCTCAGAGCCCTGTCCAGCCTGGCCTTGCATGTTTCCAGGGATGGTGCATCTACTGCCTCTCTGGTCAACCTGTGCCAGAGTTTCACCACTCTTGTGAAAAATTTCTTCTGTATATCTAGTCTAAATCTACTGCTTTTCATTTTAAAACAATTCCCCTTTTTTCTATCTCAACAGGTCCTGCTAAGAAGGCTGTCCCCATCTTTGTTATAAGCCCCCTTTAATACTGAAAGGCTGCAATAAGGTCTCCCCAGAGCCTTCTTTTCTCCATCCTGAAGAAGCCCAAGTCTTACAGCCTGTCCTCAAAGGGAAAGTGTTCCATCCCTCTGATCATTTTTGCAGCCCGCCTCTGGACCCGCTCCAACAGATCCATGTCTTCACTGTGCTGAGGTCCCGAGAGCTGGATATAGTACTCCCCGTGGTGTCTCACCAACAGGAGAGGGAGAGAACCACCTCCCTCAATGTACTGGCCACATTGTAGCTGATGTTTGGCAGAACAGTGGTGTAACTGGAGAGAAGAGCTCACAAAAATAAGCAGAGGTAGTAGGACAGAAGTGTGGAAAAGAAGGAGAATGAAATGATGAAACCCATTCATCACCATATCAGCATGTGGGGACTTCCTGTTACTGGATAAGCAACATAGCAATCCACCAAACTTAATCAAATGGAGTTCCAAGAACCATCAACACAGAACAGAAAGCTCTGTCCAGACTGGTAGTTTTCTGCAGGAGATGCTCCGAGTTCCAAGCAGTTCACTTAGGTTCACTAAATTCCTGTTTAGCATCTCTAAGCATTCCTGTTTAAAATTAAGGAAGTTATGCCTATGAGCTAACTGGGAATTTGACCTAAGTCAAATGTATTTGCTTGCTTTTGACTACAGGGAGGGAGATTGTAAAGTGTCTCTGTCTACTAGACTCACAAATTACGAGTTTTTTGGAATGGTAAACTATGCAGCACATACAGGTAACGGCATATTTCTGATACTGAAAGGTCTCAAAAATAATTTAAAACACAGAACACTGCCAAAGTAATAATATGCATAATAATATTTCTGTTTCTGACCGATTGTTAATGGCTGTTCTTGGGGAAAAAAATAATGTTTATTCTGGCCTGTAAATTAAGGCAAGAGTGTCAATGGCAGAGAGCAAATCAACTGTATATGATGTTCTGGAAGACATATAATACAATTAGAAATTTAGTTTCATCTCCTGTTGTAGTTTTGGGGGTTGAACAATTCGTCTTGCTGTCAGATCAGATATCGCATTGGTCTCTCAGTGGTATTGGCTTGCTAACACATTACTTTTTGCCAGTCAGAATCCTGCCAAATGTATGTCAAATTTTGTTCTTGCAGTGAAATGCAGATGAAAATAGTCTCATAACACAGTAGAGCTAACAATGCTCTTTTGCCGAGATAAACACTCTGTCTTGAGGTTGATCCTTCATTTCCAGTATTGACTAAATTGCCTTGAACTTCTGCATGACTTGAACACAACCTGGCATTTATAAATCTACTTTCACAGCCAGAACATTCTGTAAAAAGTTGCAGGGCAAAGCTGACTTTGTTGCCCTCGCAAACAACATGCTTACAAAAACCTTAGTCAAGCTGTTCTATATTCAGGCACTATGGCTGCAAAAGTAACATTCCATTTCACATGGAAACAGCCTTCCTGACAGATCTTCAGTAAATGGCCATGCAAAGAAAGGATGGGTCCCAGGACTAAAGGACCATTATGGAAATCAGACAACTAGATTCTATTCCTGAATTGCTTTAGGCTTTCTCAAAACCATTACACCATTCACAAGCCCTCTTTGCTTCGCCTCCTCAACTATACAAGGACAACACTTGTATAGAACACGTCTATCATAGGGACACTGCAAAGCTCTCTTCATAAATTTTGAGATCCTCAGCAAACATAAGTCCAAAATTCTGTATTTCTCCTAAATTTCTCTGTTCATTTTTCCCTAACTCAATTGAGAGATGGTTTCACTAAGGGAAAATCCTGCCTTAC
>NW_009940387.1:0-1669 GCF_000696875.1 Nestor notabilis | reverse complement strand
GATGGATTTAAACTTAAACAGGGAAAGTTCATGTTAGATATAAGGATATAGGTTAGATATAAGTTCTTTACTCTGAGGCTGGTGAGGCACTGGAATGGGTTGCCCAAGGAAGTTGTGAATGCTCCATCCCTGGCAGTGTTCAAGGCCAGGCTGGACAGAGCCTTGGGTGATATGGTCTAGTGTGAGGTGTCCTTGCCCACGGCAAGGGGGTTGGAACTAGATGATCTTAAGGTCCTTTCCACCCCAAACCATTCTATGATTCTATTTGTCTGTGGTACTGTTGTACCAAACCCGGGTTCTTTCACGCAGCGTGCAAGAAAACAATAAACACGCAGGGTTGAGGCAATTATTTCATGCCTGCAGAAATGGGTCCTAGGTGGTAATTCCACAAAGCTAGCACACTAATGCTTCTTAAATCACAATTATTTATGCACTGAACATTAACATATTCAATCTTCTATCACACACGTATTGTTATTCACTTATATGTTTGGCTAAAATATATCTGCCTAACACGTAGATTAATACACATGCTCACCACAATTTGTAAGATTTTCACTTCCTTGATCTTTTGAGGAGGTGCTATACGTGGGGTGGGTGGTCTATGAGTTGGTGGCTGCAATATCCCCCTGCTGGAACTACCTTTCCCCTAGTTCCATCTGCTTTTGGCAGCTCGAAATAGTACTTTGTGGACCGTTGCCCTTACAAACCATTATTCATTTCTATGGTCACCGTCTGAGACAGATGTAAACTGCTATCCATTGTTAAAATTCAAACAAGTCCACCAAATAATTTAGCTAAGTTAATGTTAACCTTTAAGTTCTGACATCAGTTCCCCCCTTTGAGACTTCCTAAAGTTTTAATATTCAGCAAGTCTCATCTCTATTTTGAATAATCAATACATGAGATTGATGTATTTCCGTGGTAATGAGCATTTGAATATGATACACACAATGATGATAATGATCAAAGAGCCTTTACAACTTTAATCAGCATGAAAATAAGAATGGGAAAATAGTAATTTTAAAGGATCTGTTTCTTTAAATTGTCTATTGTTTCTGGTCTGGGTGCAGGTATCTTTTGACTCTGGTATAATGAATCCAAGAATTCCCTCCATCTACTTTTACCACAGTCTAAGCTTTTAACAACACAATTTATGGTCCTTTCCACTTTTTTGTCAATGGTTTGTCTTTCCAAGTCTGTATACAAACGAGGTCTTCTGGCTGGAAAGGGTGAACAGGTATATCCAACTGTAACTGATCTAAATGCCTATGAAAATAAGATAGAGCTTGCAACAGAGAAATAAAATACTCTTTGACCCCTTCCTATCCTCTAATATGTGTTTGGTCTTCTCTTCCTGTGAGCATAATTGTGGGGTATGGTTTTCCATTCATTCTCTCAAAAGGACTTACTTTTGCCCTATTCCCCGGGGTTATCTGGACTCTCAGTAGAGGTAAAGGAAGGACCTCTATCTATTTGAGATGGGCCTCTTGATGTAATATTGAAATTTTCTTTTTAATATGTGTTTGGTCTTCTCGTCCTGTGAGCATAATTGTGGGGTATGGTTTTCCATTCATTCTCTCAAAAGGACTTACTTTTGCCCTATTCCCCGGGGTTATCTGGACTCTCAGTAGAGGTAAAGGAAGGACCTCTATCTATTTGAGATGGG
>NW_009940386.1:80522-83050 GCF_000696875.1 Nestor notabilis | reverse complement strand
ACCCTAACTGTTCTATGATGCTATGATTCTATGATATACTTTCTCCTTAACTCTCTTGTAGATTTTGCAAGCTAGTTGTAAATTTAAGGCTGTTTTCATACTATGTAGTAGTATCAGATGCTCTTATTATTAAATATGTTTTTAAACTCCTAAGCAAAATATTAGTTGTCTCCTGTTTCTGATTAGTAACTTCTAATGCTTTTGGCTCTGTCACAAAGATACAATTTGGATTAAAGCTGGTGTTTGGGTTGCTTTAAAAATTTCTGTGGTCTTGTAACTGAATAGTTTATTTAATAACTAAATTTAGTATCTTCTCTATTTTGGATTATGGTTAAGAAGAACAGACATTCTAAAGAAATTCTTCATATATTTTTACTTATAAATCTTGCTACAAGTGGTGACTTCTTCAAATAAATACTAATTCTTCAAATACCAGGCAGTTAGAGTTCTAAGTAACAGGGTGTCATGGGGACAACAACTTACTAATGCTGAGATCTAATGTGGTTTATTCACACTATTTGTAGACCTATTGGTTGTATTTTAAGGTCTGAAGCAGTGCCAGATATCTGCAAGTGAGCTGAACTTGAAATTCTATACATTATTTCAGTAGACAGGAAGCTGAGGAGGTGCATAAGGATAGTATTTTACTTTCCTAAATATATATATTTTACTACTTGATCTGAAGAATCAAGAAATCAGGCATTAACTTTCTGTTCCTGTAAAGAACCTGAAGTGGAGGATTTTGTGCAGTGATTGTGCCCTATTAGCAAGTAGTAGTGACTAAAGAGTCTGATATAACAGTTGTAGAAATACTCTTTAGAAGGGATGCCTGGAGGTCAGCTGTTCCCAGTTGTCTCTTAGAAGGAGTACTATTGGCAACACTCATTTTATGGGCAACAGAGAAAATTGAGGGGATTCTGCCTAGCAAGTCCCAGAACAATCCAAAGCTTAGTGAATTCCAGAGTTGTAACTCTGATGCTCATTTCCCAACCTTGGTCTGATCCTGAACTCAGTCACTTTGTGAGGACTGCAGCCCAAGCAGCTCCCAGTGGCCGCATTTGCCCCTGGTTTTTTACTATCTGTGAGCAGCAGGTAAGGTACAGCATTAGTCAGCCCCTCCACCGTTAGGAAGTTGTCACCAAGACTGCCTACAGATTTCCTGGATGGCTTGCACAATGCTGATCTTTCAGAAAGGGGTTACAGTTCCCCCATGAGGACCACAGCCAGATCAGGAGACTTCTGTTTTTCAGAGAAAGCCTTACTGACATCATCACATTGGTCAGCAGTCTGAATCTGACTGCCGCAGCATCCCTAACATTACTTTCTTTCTGATCATGTCCCAGGAGCTCCCAAAAGACATGTCTCTGGTTGCATCCTGATGTTCTGTGCAATCAAGGGCATACTTTCCTTTGTGTTGCCTCAGTCATATCTTCCTTCTTGCCTGCATAAATTTAAATTTATTTAAATTCCCTTTATATCCCTGTGTGCCAGGTGCTTTGTTATATGCCATCTGTTTGCACCTCCTAGTTGCTAATGGTCCCTGGATACAAGATACATAGAAAGCTGGAAGGAAGTCTGCTCTGCTCCTCTGAGTATTCCACCTTGGCAAAACCTTTCATGGTGCTGGCTGGTTCCAGGCTTCCCTTGCCTGTGTTCAGCAGTGCTCTCCTCCCATGCCACAGTCCAAAAGTATTCCTACCATCTAGCTCTGGCGCAGGGGGACTGAGTATGACATACAAATATTGTACGTCACTCTTGGGTGTGGAGAATCTAGGGGGGACAGGTAGGGTAGGATTGTAATGGGTATGTTTACAGTACTGTTCCGTTCTACATACAGTGTTTAAAAGTTGTATCTCAGAGCATGTTATTAAAGTATTTTGCCATTCTTTTACACACATACTGATAAAAACCTGCAGAATACCTTCTTCTTGGCTTGTTAGAACTCTTGTGCACAGATTTAGAAAAGCACAGGCTTCTTCACTGTGGCGAGGATCTCTGGATGGTGACCTGTTAATTGCTCAAGGATGGTATGTTTAGGCAGTGATTGATGAATGATGTTTATTTACTACTTTTAAATCTTTATCAGAATTAATGTGGTGATATGCTATTCTTCTCATTTATGCAGGTACCAGTGATAGCGATATTGGGTTCAGGAGGTGGATTTCGTGCCATGGTAGGGTTTGCGGGAGTCATGAAAGCGCTTTATGAATCAGGAATTTTAGACTGCGCAACTTACATTGCTGGTCTTTCGGGATCCACATGGTAAGGATTTTTCTTCTGTTTTTCTTCAGTTTTTCTTCAGTAGGTTCAAGAATGAATTTTCATTAGAGTTAACTTATTTCTAAGGTTATAATTCACAGCAAATTTTAGACATACGCTATCAATATGAAAAAGACAGAAGGAGGCAGGTATCTTGTAGCATAGCACGTTAGTGGAGCAAGTCTGCTGGTAGAGGTGTTCTGAAATGCCTCAAAGTGGAGGACAGATCCAACTTAAGGATCTGTCTGTGAAAGGTGATCTTCCTAGAA
>NW_009940386.1:74847-80491 GCF_000696875.1 Nestor notabilis | reverse complement strand
GGAATGGATGCAGAAAGGTGCTACATGTATGCACCTACATTTCTATATCAACAGCCAGTACTGTATGTATTAGGATTGTGTAAGTGATTCTTTCATCTTGGTAACCAAAAATTAAGAATTCAAGCTGTTGATATAAATCCAAAAGATTCTTTTTGTGTTATTTTATTTTCCTGGGGGGGAGGGGGGGGAAATCCTTGCTATTTCAGGATGATGACTCGTCCAACCCAAAATTTTATACTTTTGGGGAACTTTTCAGAGATTCTCAAAATCACTGAAAAATCTTCTGGTGACTCTTAGACGCTTTAGTCCTTTTCTTAGTAGATTTATTTGGGATGTCTAGGACCTGTTCATTGGTTCTTTCTTAGTGTAAGGAGATTTGAGCAGATGTATTTCAGCTTGCAGGAAATAATACTGACTGACTGACATGCTGCAGGGCATCCTACTATGGATTGCCTTATATCAATCCTATTGTCACTGTTTAATTTGGAAATTACATCTTTTTTTAAATAGTTTGTTAGTCAAATGGGAGCAAAGATCTTCGAAGATGTCTTAATTAGAATGCCCTAACCAGGTAGTTACGAGGTCCTTCGTTGTGACTCAGTGAATACTTCAGCCCATTAACAGGAACAACATAAACAGGAGAAAATCAGTGATGTCACTGTGTAAGAGGCACTCTAGTTGCTATGAGCTCAGGGTTTTGTGGAATGCTTTGAACCCCAGTATTATGTCTGCCTCAAACAGAGGGTTTCTAAATGAGAGGGTTTCTCTTCTCCCTGACTAGTGCTACGAACCTGCAGCCTTCTGTCTTCTTGTCTTTTACAACTATTGACCTAGATTACGCTTATTGTTGCAACTATTTGTTTTGATGTTTCTTAAATGAAATGATGTAACATATTTAAAAGCTGTGTAATTTTCATCAGCTGAAGACATCTGACAAATTCAGTCCAAAATTCTTAACTGTTTAGACTCCTTAACATAGCATCATGACATTTTTTTCATTAAGTGAAAAATTGCAGGTTTTTTTTTTTTTTCCACTGGGATAGAATTTCTTTCAGGGATGTTACATCTTAACAAACTGTTGAACTTTTCAAGGGAGTATCTCAAATATCACAAAATACGATTTTATCATAACTGTACCAGTTTGAATATTGGAACATCTGAGTCCAGTTTAGGGCCACCTAGTACAAGAAAAGTGTTGACAAACTGGATTAATTCTATCAGAGTACCACCTAGGCAATTAGGGGATTAGAGCATGTGAGAAAGTGAGGTAGCTGGATTTGTTTAGCCTTGACAGATAGTGGTGGGAGAGGTCTTAATGTTATCTTTAGCTACCTAATGAGTAGCTGTAAAGAAAACTATTTTTGGAGATGTAGAGAGAAAGGACAACGTGTAATGACCATAAGTTACAGCAGAAGAAATGTAATTAGCTATTTGGAAAGTTATTTTGCAGTGAGAGTGGTCAAGCACTGGAATGTATTGCCCCATCCTTACTTGACTAGGCTGGGTAAGGTATCATCCTCTCTCTCTGACTCAGTGAATACTTCATGTGAAAGCAGAACTTGGCTGGACAAAGCCCTGAGCAACCTGATCTGACTTTTAAGTTGGATCTGCATTGAGCAGGAGGTTGCAATAGAGACCTCGAGGTTCCTTTAATTCTAAATTGTAAGATTATATGACTGCCTTGTTTCTTTGAGAGTAAGGGAAAAAGACTTTTGTTGGAATAGTTAAGTATAAATGAGCAGAGAATTTGCCTGGGATGAGATTTATCCCCTGGTTTAGCTCGAAGGAACCACATGAATTTTGGTTCCACATGTTCTAAGGAAATATGCTAACCCTAAAGCTGTTACCTCTTCTGAAATAGACGATGAACTGTTCTATTCCTTGGGTTTGGTTTTTTTTTTTTTGAATTATTTTTTACTTTTGTGAAGCTTGCTTCTCCCCTCCCAGAGTAGATAGAAAGCTTTCAAAATGCCAGAAGGCTTTGAAATGCCGGGTGTCTATGATCAAAAGGAAGTTTCTCATTCAGATTAGACTGTAGAATATTTGCATCTCTGGATCCTGGGTTTTCTATCACTAGTGGTTGGGGGGGCAGATTTATCACTGTCTGTTGAGAGACATGGATGTACTTATGTCAAATTTGTGAAAAATGGAAGATATCATTTGTTTGGATGAAAAGAAATTGAATAGTGCAATGTAGCGTGAAAAATTTTCATTGTGTTTCTAGGGAATGGTACGTAGACTCATTCTGAGAATAACTGGCCATGAGTCCTTTTTTGGAAAAACTCGTTGATATAATGTAAACCTATAAAATCTGTATTAAAATAGCAAGATTATCTGAACTGGTTCAGGCAGAAACATATGTTGGGAACAACTGTATTTAAACAAATTTGCTTTTGGTACCTTGGCGATGTCACCTGTTCAGACTTTCCTTGCCTGATGAATAAATAAATTAACACTTTGGCACTCCCTTTCTTTTCTGTTTTTTTTCTATGCAGTCTATTACTTGGGAATAATGCTCTTTTTTTTTTTTTTTTTTTTTCCCCCCCACTTCTGAAAGGTGGAGAATTCCTTTCCTGGAGGGCAAGGCAGGTTTTCACTTGTTCCCTTAGATGCATGTCTAACCTTGTAGCAATGCATTTACCTCCCTGATGGCTTCTGTCATCTTGCTTCAACCTTGTACTAAATTCTTGATCCTGCATTACCCTTTCCCTATTCACATGGAAGCTTGCTGCTGTGTTTGTTCCACTCACGAGCTGACGTGCATGCTAAGCTTTAGAGACTACGCAAGGACTAATGAATCAAGTTCTTACATCATGCGTGTGACAGGGTTCATCATGCTGTCAAGTAAATTGCCAGGCAGTGATCTCAGGGCCAAGCTTAGAGTTTATATCTCACTGCTGCACAAAGTTATACCTGCAGTAGGGTATGTATACCTGAGCCAGCTAATTGAATAAGTAAAAGTGAAATGAGCATCTAGTAGATAAGGACGGCCTAGCTTGAATCTTCACCAATAGTGAATAAGCCAGTCAGGTGCAAACCACATTTGTCTGGATGTGTGTCTAACTTTTATTTTGGTTAAACAAAACTTCAGTTTCCAGAGTTACTACTCAGTGGCAAAATCAAGATTTGCCTGATAGGCCTCTTCTGAATCCTCAGAGTCAATTAAATCTCTGCACGTGTTGTAGTTATTGAGCTTCATTTTATTATGAATGCATCTAGATCCTGGAAAGCATACCAGATACTAATGTATTTTAGGAATTTTTGAATAGTGATAATGAACTGGAGAGTGAGAGAGAGAGGTCCATCCTGGAGTGAAATAACTGCATGTGTATGCTTCTAGGACCTCCAGTCTGCCAAATCTGGGTACGCTGTGACAGCTTGAAAGGCTCTTTTTTCAGCTGATGATGATTCTGTCCATTATCCCTTAAACAGATAAATGAGGAACACTTTACTCTTTTACATCATGCACATTTGAGAGTGTATGTATGTATGTAAATGAAATTTATGTTTAGTGTTTGATTGCTTACATTTTGAACAAATTATTTAGCTTTTTATGCCTTGAGAAAAAGGAAATGACAATTTACTGTATAAATGCTGAATAAATTAATCTGATTTAGTCAGTCACTGTATCAAATTATTTATGAGCTTATTGTACATTTCAGGCAGCTGACATTGAACCAGGTTTTGATACTTACAGATCCTATTTTCCGTTGCAGGTACATGTCAACTTTGTATTCACATCCCGATTTTCCAGAAAAAGGACCAAAGGAGATTAATCAAGAATTGATGAACTCCGTGAGTCACAACCCGCTTCTCCTGCTCACTCCTCAGAAAGTCAAACGCTACATTGAAGCACTGTGGAATAAGAAAAGCTCAGGGCAGCCTGTCACCTTCACAGATATCTTTGGGATGCTGATAGGTGAAACACTTATCCATAATGTAAGTTTATTATTTTATGATTACGAGAATTGTGAAACTATTGCACACTAAACCTCTACCTTGGTAACATTTAGCAAAGCATGTTTAGCAGTAGGGATATTTAAAGTTACAAGTGAACAGATACTGGATAAAAAACTTGTAAAATGCTTTCCTTGCTCTGGGACATGTTTCTGAATGGTTCTTATTTCTTTAAGACCTAGGAAAACATTATGCATTCATATGCAACAGAAATGAGCTCAACCAGTGGGTACCTGCAGCAAGATCTTAGCATTGTGTATCATCCATTAAAATTACTGCTCAAGCAATTTCAACAAAAAGTTACAAAGTGGTTGTCCTGGTTTTGGCTGGGATAGAGTTAATTTTATTCCTAGCAGCTGGTACAGTGCTGTGTTTTGCATTTAGTCTGAGAACAATGCTGATAACACACCAGTTTTTAATTGTTGCTCAGTAACACTTAACCTGATCAAGAACTTTTCAGTCTCATGCTCTGCCAGTGAGGAGGGACAGAAGCAGGAAGGCAGGACACATGACCCAAACTAGCCAAAGGGGTATTCCTTACCACAGCACATCATGCCCAGGATATAAACTGGGGGTAGCTACCTGAAGGGACTGATCACTTCTCAGGTCGGGCTGGGCATCAGTCAGTGGTTGGTGAGCAATTGTATTGTGCATCACTGCTGTTTGTTGGGGGGTTTTTATAGTTTTCTCTCTCTATATATGTAATTTTCCTTTTCATTTATTATTATTATTAGTAGTAGTAATAGTGTTATATTGTACCTTATTGCAATTATTAAACTGTTCTTATCTCAACCCGTGGGGTTTACCTTTTTTCTGATTCTCCTCCCCATCCTACTGCGGGGGAGGGAGTGAGCAAGCAGCTGTGTGGAGCTTAGTTGCCATTCTTGGGTTAAACCATGACAGTGATACAACCTCTTTATGCACATTTTGCTATAAGACAGGACACATTTGCTTAACAAAATACTAATATCAAGGTGAAAGATCCACATCTCTATTGTTACTTGGGGTTTTTTTGAGAAACAAGACCATTGAAGGGCTTCATACTGTTGTATTTTATTACTGAATAATTGTATTGACTGTATCAGACAGAAAGACTTCAAGTTCAAAAGCATCAGGAGAGCAGAATTTAGATTTGATCTGATGGTAAGATTGAAATGTGTTAATAGATTCACAGACATGTTTTATACATTTGTATCTTCCATGAGCATACGTTGCCATTGGTTTTAAACATTTTAAAATGCAGAATAACAGGCAACACAGCTTTTAGTAACTGGTATATCGAGTAAGTTTCTGACAATGAAGGCATGTTAATGATTGTGTGAGGGTGGTTAGAAGTCCCAGTTACTAAGAGGTTAAACAAATTCACAGATGTTTAGCTTACACCTGAATATTTTCTGGAGGGAAATGCAGATCCTTGGTTAGCAAGTGTAAGCCTCTTAAGTGTCCGTTTGCTTTTCATAGTTATCTTTGCTGCCTTTTCAGAAACAACACAGATTGAAAAACATTACATGATCATTAATGGTGGTGCTGCCTAAGAGTTTTTTCCTTGTTTTATTCTTCTACAGTAGCAGGGGGAAAGAACTTGCTTTGTCCAGTTTTTTGTTTTTGTTTTTGTTTTTTTTTAATTTTTGGCCAAGTTATTTTGGACTCTGTAACATGTTTATTTCATTTATCATGTCTTCTTCCA